>NC_092278.1:29346149-29407904 GCF_036320965.1 Panulirus ornatus
GAAAGAAGAAAGCTAAGAGTAAATGCGAATAAGAGCAAGGTCATTAGGTTCACTAGGGTTGAGGGACAAGTAAATTAGGAGGTAAGTTTGAATGGAGAAGAACTGGAGGAAGTGAAGTGTTTTAGATATCTGGGAGTAGATTTAGCAGCGGATAGCACCATGGAAGTGGAAGTGAGTCACAGGGTGGGGGAGGGGGCATAGGTTCTGGGAACGTTGAAGAATGTGTGGAAGTCGAGAATGTTACCTTGGAGAGCAAAAATGGGTATGTTTGAAGGAATAGTGGTTCCAACAATGTTCTATGGTTGCGAGGTATGGGCTATAGATAGGGTTGTTTGGAGGAGAGTGGATGTTTTGGACATGAGATGTTTGAGGACAATATGTGGTTTGATCGAGTGAGTAATGAAAGGGTAAGAGAGATGCATGGTGATAAAAATAGTGTGGTTGAGAGAGCAGAAGAGGGTGTATTGAAATGGTTTGGTCACATGGAGAGAATGAGTGAGGAAAGATTGACCAAGAGGATATATATGTCAGAGGTGGATGAAACGTGGAGAAGTAGGAGACCAAATTGGGGGAGGAAGGATGGAGTGAAAAAGATTTTGAGTGATTGGGGTCTGAACATACAGAAGGGTGAAAGGCGTGCAAGGAATAGGGTGCATTGAAACAATGTGGTATACCGGGGTTGACGTGCTGTCAATGGATTGAACCAGGGCATATGAAACGTCAGGGGTAAACCATGGAAAGTTTTGTGGTGCCTGGATGTGGTAAGGGAGCTGTGGTTTCGGTGCATTTCCTAGCACTACTTTGCACACACGCGGGGGAAGGGTGGGATGCCATTTCATGTTTGGTGGGGTGGCAACGGGAATGGATGAAGGCAGCATGTATGAATATGTACATGTGCATATATGTACATGTACATGTTTATTTTTATTTATTATACTTTGTCGCTGTCTCCCGTGTCAGTGAGGTAGCGCAAGGTAACAGACGACATAGACATGTATATACATGTACGTCCACACGTGCACATATACATACCTATACATTTCAGCATATACATATATATGCATTTTTTTTTTATTTTGCTTTGTCGCTGTCTCCCGCATTAGCGAGGTAGTGCAAGGAAACAGACGAAAGAATGGCCTAACCCGCCCACATACACATGTATATACATACACGTCCACACACGCAAATATACATACCTATACATCTCAGTGTACACATATATATACATACACAGACATATACATATATACACATGTACATAATTCATACTTACTGCCTTTATTCATTTCCTGTCGCCACCCAACCTCAAATGAAATGACAACCCCCTCCCCCCGCATGGGCGCTAGGAAAAGACAACAAAGGCCACATTCATTCACACTCAGTCTCTAGCTATCATGTATAATGCATAGAAACCACAGCTTCCTTTCCACATCCAGGCCCCACAAAACTTTCCATGGTTTACTCCAGAATCTTTACATGCCCTGGTTCAATCCATTGACAGCATGTCAACCCTGGTATACCACATCGTTCTAATTTACTTTATTCCTTGCACGCCTTTCACCCTCGTGCATGTTCAGGCCCCGATCACTTTAAATCTTTTTCACTCCTTCCATCTCCAGTTTGGTCTCCCACTTCTCCTCGGTCCCTCCATCTCTGACACATATATCCTCTTTGTCAATCTTTCCTCACTCATTCTCTCCATGTGACTAAACCATTCCAAAACACCCTCTTCTGCTATCTCAATCACACTCTTTTTATTACCACACATCTCTCTTACCCTTTCATTACTTACTCAATCAAACCACCTCAAACCACATATTGTCCTCAAACATCTCGTTTCCAATACATCCACCCTCCTCTGCACAACTGTTATCTATAGCCCACGCCTCGCAACCATATAACATTGTTCGAACCACTATTCCCTCAAATATTCCCATTTTTGCTTTTTGAGATAATGTTCTCACCTTCCACACATTTTTCAACGTTCCCAGAACTTTAGCCCCCTCCCCCACCCTGTGACTCACTTCCACTTCCATGGTTACATCTGCTGCCAAATCAACTCCCAGATATCTAAAACACTTCACTTCCTCCAGTTTTTTCTCCATTCAAACTTACCTCCCAATTGACTTGTCCCTCAACCCTACTGTACCTAATAACCTTTGCTCTCATTTACATTTACTCTCAGCTTTCTTCTTTCACACACTTTACCAAACTCAGTCACCAGCTTCTGCAGTTTCTCATGCGAATCAGCCACCAGTGCTGTATCATCAGCAAAGAACAACTGCCTTACTTCCCAAGCTTTCTCATCCACAACAGACTGCATACTAGCCCCTCTCTCCAAAACTCTTGCATTCACCTCCCCAAGAACCCCATCCATAAATAGATTACAACAACTATGGAGGCATCACGCACCCCTGCCGCAAACCAACATTCACTGAGAGCCAATCACTTTCCTCTCTTCCCACTCGCACACATGCCTTACATCCTTGATAAAAACTTTTCACTGCTTCTAACAACTTGCCTCCCACACCATATATTCTTAATACCTTCCACAGAGCATCTCTATCAACTCTTATCATATGCCTTCTCCAGATCCATAAATGCTACATACAAATCCGTTTGCTTTTCTAAGTATTTCTCACATACATTCTTCGAAGCAAACACCTGATCCACTCATCCTCTACCACTTCTGAAACTACACTGCTCTTCCCCAGTCTGATGCTGTGTACATGCCTTCACCCTCTCAGTCAATACTCTCCCATATAATTTCGGTGCATTATTACATTACAGCGAGAGACTGAGTGTGTGGCCTTTGTTGTATTTTCTTAGCCCTACCTTGCGCACATAAGGGGGAGGGGGTTGTTATTTCATGTGTGGCGGGGTGGCGATGGGAATGAATGAAGGCAGACAGTATGAATTATGTACATGTGTATATATGTATATGTTTGTATGTGTATATATATATATGTTTACGTTGAGATGTATAGGTATGTATATGTGCGTATGTGGATGTGTATGTATATACATGTGTATGTGAGTGGGTTGGGCCATTCTTTCGTCTGTTATCTTGCGCTACCTCGCTAACGCGGGAGACAGGGAGAAGGCAAAATAATAATAATGTCCCAGGAATACTCAACAAACTTTATACCTCTGTTATTTGAGCACTCACCTTTATCCCCTTTGCTTTTGTACAATGGTAGTATGCATGCAGTCCACCAATCCTCAGACACCTAACCATGAGTCATTTTTTTTTTTTTTTTATTATACTTTGTCGCTGTCTCCCGCGTTTGCGAGGTAGCGCAAGGAAACAGACGAAAGAAATGGCCCAACCCCCCCATACACATGTATATACATACGTCCACACACGCAAATATACATACCTACACAGCTTTCCATGGTTTACCCCAGACGCTTCACATGCCTTGATTCAATCCACTGACAGCACGTCAACCCCGGTATACCACATCGCTCCAATTCACTCTATTCCTTGCCCTCCTTTCACCCTCCTGCATGTTCAGGCCCCGATCACACAAAATCTTTTTAACTCCATCTTTCCACCTCCAATTTGGTCTCCCTCTTCTCCTCGTTCCCTCCACCTCCGACACATATATCCTCTTGGTCAATCTTTCCTCACTCATTCTCTCCATGTGCCCAAACCACTTCAAAACACCCTCTTCTGCTCTCTCAACCACGCTCTTTTTATTTCCACACATCTCTCTTACCCTTACGTTACTCACTCGATCAAACCACCTCACACCACACATTGTCCTCAAACATCTCATTTCCAGCACATTCATCCTCCTGCGCACAACTCTATCCATAGCCCACGCCTCGCAACCATACAACATTGTTGGAACCACTATTCCTTCAAACATACCCATTTTTGCTTTCTGAGATAATGTTCTCGACTTCCACACATTCTTCAAGGCCCCCAGAATTTTCGCCCCCTCCCCCACCCTATGATCCACTTCCGCTTCCTTGGTTCCATCCGCTGCCAGATCCACTCCCAGATATCTAAAACACTTCACTTCCTCCAGTTTTTCTCCATTGAAACTCACCTCCCAATTGACTTGACCCTCAACCCTACTGTACCTAATAACCTTGCTCTTATTCACATTTACTCTTAACTTTCTTCTTCCACACACTTTACCAAACTCAGTCACCAGCTTCTGCAGTTTCTCACATGAATCAGCCACCAGCGCTGTATCATCAGCGAACAACAACTGACTCACTTCCCAAGCTCTCTCATCCCCAACAGACTTCATACTTGCCCCTCTTTCCAAAACTCTTGCATTTACCTCCCTAACAACCCCATCCATAAACAAATTAAACAACCATGGAGACATCACACACCCCTGACGCAAACCTACATTCACTGAGAACCAATCACTTTCCTCTCTTCCTACACCTACACATGCCTTACATCCTCGATAAAAACTTTTCACTGCTTCTAACAACTTTCCTCCCACACCATATATTCTTAATACCTTCCACAGAGCATCTCTATCAACTCTATCATATGCCTTCTCCAGATCCATAAATGCTACATACAAATCCATTTGCTTTTCTAAGTATTTCTCACATACATTCTTCAAAGCAAACACCTGATCCACACAGTCTCTACCACTTCTGAAACCACACTGGTCTTCCCCAATCTGATGAGTCATACATACATTAAATATCCTTACCAAGCAGTCAAGAACACAGTCTCCCCCTTTTTTGATAAATTCCACTGCAATACCATCCAAACCTGCTGCCTTGCCGGCTTTCATCTTCCGCAAAGCTTTTACTACCTCTTCTCTGTTTACCAAATCATTCTCACTTACTCTCACCTCTCTCTTCACCCCAAAATTCTCCCTTTTCTGAAAACCTCTACAAATGTATACCTTTGCTTCCAGAAGATAATCATCAGATATCCCTCCACTTACACCTCTCAGCACATAAACATCCAAAAGTCTCTCTTTTGCGCGCCTATCAATCAACTATGTATTATTTATTTATTTTGCTTTGTCGCTGTCTCCCGCGTTAGCGAGGTAGCACAAGGAAACAGATGAAAGAATGGCCCAACCCACCCACACACACATGTATATACATACACGTCCACACACAGCACATATACATACCTATACATCTCAATGTATACATATATAAACACACACAGACATATACATATATACCCATGTACATAATTCATACTGTCTGCCTTTATTTTTTCCCATCGCCATCCCGCCACACATGGAATAACAACACCCTCCCCCCCTCATGTGTGCGAGGTAGCGCGAGGAAAAGATAACAAAGGCCCCATTCGTTCACACTCAGTCTCTAGCTGTCATGTAATAATGCACCGAAACCACAGCTCCCTTTTCACATCCAGGCCCCACAGAGCTTTCCATGGTTTACCCCAGATGCTTCACATGCCCTGGTTCAATCCATTGACAGCACGTCGACCCCGGTATACCACATCGTTCCAATTCACTCTATTCCTTGCACACCTTTCACCCTCCTGCATGTTCAGGCCCCGATTACTCAAAATCTTTTTCACTCCATCTTTCCACCTCCAATTTGGTCTCCCACTTCTCCCCCTTCCCTCCACCTCTGACACATATATCCTCTTGGTCAATCTTTCCTCACTCATTCTCTCCATGTGACCAAACCATTTCAAAACACTCTCTTCTGCTTTCTCAACCACACTCTTATCACCACACATCTCTCTTACCTTATTATTACTTACTCGATCAAACCACCTCACACCACATATTGTCGTTAAACATCTCGTTTCCAGCACATCCACCCTCCTCCGCACAACTCTATCCATAGCCCACGCCTCGCAACCATACAACATTGTTGGAACCACTGTTCCTTCAAACATACCCATTTTTGCTTTCCGAGATAATGTTCTTGACTTCCACACATTCTTCAAGGCTCCCAGAATTCTCGCCCCCTCCCCCACCCTGTGATTCACTTCCGCTTCCATGGTCCATTTGCTGCCAAATCCACTCCCAGATATCTAAAACACTTCACTTCCTCCAGTTTTTCTCCATTCAAACTTACCTCCCAATTGACTTGACCCTCAACCCTACTGTACCTAATAACCTTGCTCTTATTCACATTTACTCTCAGCTTTCTTCTTTCACACACTTTACCAAACTCAGTCACCAGCTTCTGCAGTTTCTCACATGAACCAGCCACCAGCGCTGTATCATCAGCGAAGAACAACTGACTCACTTACCAAGCTCTCTCATCCACAACAGACTGCATACTTGCCCCTCTTTCCAAAACTCTTGCATTCACCTCCCTAACAACCCCATCCATAAACAAATTAAACAACCATGGAGACATCACACACCCCTGCCACAAACCTACATTCACTGAGAACCGATCATTTTCCTCTCTTCCTACACGTACACATGCCTTACATCCTCGATAAAAGCTTTTCACTGCTTCTAACAACTTGCCTCCCACACCATATATTCTTAATACCTTCCACAGAGCATCTCTATCAACTCTATCATATGCCTTCTTCAGATCCGTAAATGCTACATACAAATCCATTTGCTTTTCTAAATATTTCTCACATATATTTTTCAAAGCAAACACCTGATCCACATATCCTCTACCATTTCTGAAACCACACTGCTCTTCCCCAATCTGATGCTCTGTACATTCCTTCACCCTCTCAATCAATACCCTCCCATATAATTTCCCAGGAATACTCTACATACTTATACATCTGTAATTTGAGCACTCAATTCTATCCCCTTTGCCTTTGTACAATGGCACTATGCAAGCATTCCGCCAATCCTCAGGCACATTTTCATGAATCATACATACATTAAATAACCTTATCAACCAGTCAACAATGCAGTCACCCCCCCCCCTTTTTTTTTTTAATAAATTCCACTGCAATGCCATCCGAACCCGCTGCCTTGCCGGCTTTCATCTTCCGCAAAGCTTTTACTACCTTTTCTCTCTTTACCAAATCATCCTCCGTAACCCTCGCACTTTCCACATTATATATGTATATAAGGGAGAAAGAGTACTCCTCATGTATGCCCTGTGTGTTGTAGAAGGCGACTAAAAGGGCAGCGAGTTTGCGCTGGAAATCTTCCCCTCTAGTTTTTTATTTTTCGAAAAGGAGCAAAGAAGAGGACTATGTGAGGATTTTCCCTCTAAGGCTCGGTCCTATGTTCTTGACACTACCTCACTAATGCGAGAAATGGCGAATATGTATGAAAAGAAGTATATTTGATGGATATGGAAGAGGACTTTTTGTGGAGAAGGTGCAAGCAAGGGAAGGGTGGACCAGGATGGCTGTGGAATGTTGGTGGTTGTGTTGGTGGTGGTGGTGATGAGGAGGGTGATTAAGGTCACAGATTGCCATTTTCAAACTTTTTATCTCTTTCCTTTGTATTAACGTTTATGCACTTAAACCTTTGATCTTTGCCTTATTTTGAGATACATCACTTTGTTTAACTTGTTTAAACTTCTCAATGTTACTAAAGGTTATACAGAACAAACATTCTTTTTTTTTTTTTTGCTCTGTCTGGTCACGTTGTCATAAAATCCTTAATTGAATCTTGACCATAGGATATATATGGTTTGTGAGTAGCTGGTGTCATTGTAAAATGAAAGTAATTTACACTGAAAGGTTAATAAATTTGATTAAAGTGAAGGAACTCTTAATGTAGGAGAGGCACTTGTTGATGGTAATCCATGGTAATTCAGTGCAATCTTGGTTGCTTGTTGGCTTGTGGTGACTTCACTTGACCTGACAACTGGGCAGAGAGTGATGTATCCTGCCACTTCAAGCCCCTTAAACGTTGTGTTGGTGGGGGATACTTGTGAAAGATACTGCTGAATAGATATTTGTTTGATTCTATATTGAATCTGAGAGCCATTCACCATAGCATAAATCATTTAGGTAGGATTCGACATTCTTAAAAACAATGTTACAGAAATGCCTACAAGTACATTATACATGCTCTATGAGTTAAGGAAGCTATTGGTTGATTTTTTATATTTGTCTTTTCCTATATTGTCTCTTGATGTCTTGATTTACAGTTTACATTAGTCAACCTGTTTTTCTTTTAGGTGAATAGGGGTTAAGTCATGTCTCCATGATATTGTTATTGTAGTAGAAAATTAAGAAAGAATATCATAAATTGTTATACTGTATGTTCACTTTTTTTCAGATAACAAACCTTGTGGACCACGAAGAAGTTCAACTTAAGTTTACTGCTCCTCAAAAACCTGGCATCTATACTTATCAAGTTTGTTTGCGCTCTGATTCTTATCTGGGTTTGGACTTGAGTGATGATATTAAACTTGATGTCAAAGAGGCACGGGAAATCCCTACAGAGCACCCACAGTGGCAAGAATGTTCCAGTGATGAAGAAGAAGATGATGACAATGATATGATTAAAGATGATGGTGAGGACTCTGAGTATACTACAGATGAGGAAGTCACTGATGATAGTGATGAAGAATGATGCATGGACCAAAGTTAAGTTGTTTACAGATCTGTGCTCTGCTGGAAGCTCAAGGCCAAGTAATTTCATCCAGTCATACATTTTTTATTTATTTTTTGAGATATGCCATGTTCATATTTTATGTTCAGTACTGTTGCATAGCCTCGACCCATATGAGCAGAAGATGAATGTAAAAGAAAATGTGTTCATGTTCATATTATTCAAGAACATATTACACCTTGGTGGATGAGGGCATCAAAGGAATTAATACTCAGAGGATTCCTGTGTGAGCTTTCAGATTGGCTAATCTTCTCATAGAAGACCAGAAGCCAAATTGTATATCACTAGTTCTATTTTTGAACAATCCTTGATATGTAGGAAGGTGCGGGATCTTTATTACATAAAGTTTGAAGTTTTATCTAGATAACTGTGGAACCCAGACTTATTTTTTTGTAGTATGAGTGGAAAGTATCGCTGAGATCTGCCTCCACAACAGTCTCTCTCTCTCTCTCTCTCTCTCTCTCTCTCTCTCTCTCTCTCTCTCTCTCTCTCTCTCTCTCTCTCTCTCTCTCTCTCTCTCTCAACTTTATATAGATGCTATTTTATGGATCCACTTGCAATAGCACATATAATTGGTTTTTACAAGTTATATCCCTGTTTGTAAATGTCAAGTGGAATAATGGATCTTTACTAGATTTTAACTCATAGATAAAACATGGTCTTGCAAGTTCTGACATCATTATGGTGTAACAGCTTTCTATTTTGTGAAAATTTTTGGAAAAGTCAGGGTAATCAGGAATATAAGAGCTTGTGAATTAAAAGATGTATAAGGAAATTTCTGTCTTATCAAAGTTTTGGATAATGAAACATGGTTGAAATATTTACATAATGCAATATCGTGACATTGTAAGTACTGTTTTATAACTTCTGTCTTTATGGGTCAGGGCACATCTTGGCTTCTTAAATCAGATTAGTGCTTTTTGCAATTTTTATTTACAGTTTTAGTACTGAGCACTATTTGTGTCATTCCCTTCAGTTATAAGGATCTGATGAAGGTGCTGAAGTATTCATAGTTTATTAAAAAATGTACAAGACATTTCTTAAGTTCAGTTTTCAGTAAAACTACCAGTCTAATCACCTGTGTATTCAGACCACCTACAAGTGAAATTCAGTTTTTCCATATTTCTGTTGATATGAAGAGTATGATCAGCTGAGTTAAGATACTACCTGTACAGAGCAATTTGGACTGCCACATATGGTCCCCAAGCCATTAACAGCATTGTGTAGTCTGACTGTTTCAGTATTTTTGGGATAACTTATTGTTCCTCTCCAGTTCTGCCACTTTAAAACATAAATCCAAATCTTAGCAAAACCTGTTATAGTGAATTGTAAATAATGAATCTAAACCTAAATACTCTAATATATATGAAGGTATAATGTGATTTTTTTGTAGATTCTTGTGCTGTCATTGTGAGTAAAGGCTACAATTAAATTTTTATGAGCTAATTTTTTGTTATATTTGATAAATTTTGTTCCACATCACTTCATTGACCTGCTCTGTCATGTGGAAGTGTTGGTCTTTGAGTGGTCAGGTGGTTGTATTCACCTGTTTGTACTGTATAAGGAGGGAGGTTTGCACTCATGGGTCATATTCCTTACCATCATATAATATCTGATGTTTATGTATGCAGTCAGCATTAATCATATCTTCAGTCATTTTATTCTGGTCATCCATCGCTCCTTGAAAGGTTTAGGGATAGGATGTGCAGAGGACATAGCATGAAATTAAGTTAGAAGCTTGTCAAAAAAGTACTTTTAGAGTAATGAAAGTACTTATCTTCATCTTTTTAAACATGTTTCTTGCTTAATTTCATGTTATTTCATCTGGTTGTCTGGTTCCTAAATCTTTCAAGGAATTACTCACTGTCTACTTTATCAGTCTGGTTTGAAAACTTAAAGGTTGTGATCAGGTTATCTCTCACTCCTTTCTCTTCCCTATAACTCAACTGTAGGTCTTCTCTTATAGCTCATTCAGACCACTTTTCCATTGACTAGATGGCCTTAATCCTTTAATTGGTCTGTTTACATAGGTTTGATTATATTTTGTATGAAATTCAGTTCTAGGCCCAAGAAGCAATCAAACTTGTATGTACACATTCTATGAAAAAAAACAGCGGAATGTTTTTATAGGTATCACATGTCTTCACAGTTGCAAATTTATTGTGGAAGCACATGGAGATCTGCCTTTGAACAAAGGGGAATTTCTTTTCTGATTCAAGGATAAATGAAAATTATGTAGTTCAGAATGAGCTGAGTAAATAAAATATTTTTGAAATTTTGTTGTTAATTCAAGATGTTGAAGGGCATATGAATAGATGTGCTTACCAGGGTCTCTACAAGTCTAAATCAGATTGAGCTTTAATTATTTAATAATTCAGGCCTGAAAAAGTGAAAAACAGCCTTAACTGCTAGAATTTTAACCCAAGGCTTGAAAATGGTTCAAGGGGGTTTTTTGTAAACTTTATCCTTTCTTCCTCCAAAGCATCTTAAGAATTTATGTAAAATTGATACCGATTGTAAAATTATTGTTATTTAGAACAGATAATGCATATATTTTTATAAAACTTTTGACTTCCACAAAAATTTCTTAAGTCTCAGCAGGCCAGGAAAATATCTGAAGAAGGTCTAAGGTTTGACCTTTCAATAAGTGTATGGACCCTGTCTAACTTTTGATAGGTTATGGAAGAAAGGATAAAGGCTTCCAGAATTTTTGTTGTATTGGATTTCTTTATTTTTTTGTCCACACTTGAGCAGTCTCCAATTATTTTGAGAAACGTACATATTAACTTCAAGATGTATTTATAAGTGATACGATGGGATGGACACAAAATTCCTTAACATCTCTTTCCATCTACATTAATCACATCTTCTGTCATGTGCAGTCTTAACAAAATATGTGGTAATCAAAAGTCACTTTGATCCTGTTGATCCTGAGGCTGAAGGGAAACAAAATTTAAGTATCATGACCAATACATTACATAATTTATAAGGACTAAGGGATCAATAAAGATTAAGGGCATTTCTTATGTGGTGATGGCATATTGGAAAAATCATTATTCATATTGAATTTTGCCTGCAAGTATCACATAATACTAGAATGTTGTTCTTTTTGTATAGAAAACCGATAAAATGCAAACAGATGTTAATAGAGGAAATTTGTAGTTGAATTTTACTCATTGATTAAATGTTATTGATTTAATGCTATCCATTTGCAACCAACTCTTTTTTTATTGCCTTACAGCAGGATGGCATACCTAAAGGCATTAAAGAAAAGTGTTTTCTCAGTATCTTGTTCTTGGTGATAGGAAGCACTTCGTTTGATCCCTTGCTGAACCTTATGTTTGTTCACTAGGGGTATCTGGATTAGGCTACAGATTTCACACGGGTAACATGGAGGTTAGGAGTTGCTATGTGTCTAGGACTTTACAGGGAGTTCTTGGGACAACCTGAAGACTTCAGATTGCTAGCCATCCTGAAAGAAAGGAGCCAAAGATAAAGTTAATTGCCAGAGTAAGAGTACATGGGTTAAGTAATTAGTAATAGATGATGTGTTGTTACTTGGGTGTTTGGCGTAGTTTTCATTTTGACAACTTGAGTGTGTACAGTAATTGGATACAGCAAATTCAGTAGTTGATGTTCCGTAATCCGATTTGCGTATTAGATCAGGGTGCTAACTAAAGGATCTCTCCCAAACACATACTGTATATCCTCACAGCCTGAAGTTTTGTTAAAAACTTTAACACTGGGAATATTTTTTCAATTTTATATTGAGGGTTTACACATTGCCACCAGCAGGAACAGGCATGATTTCAGTAAAACCTCATTATGTTGGACAAGGAGTAGTTATGGATGAAAGCTTGAATTGTGATAGAAATTGAATTATCAGCTATGCTCCTTACAAGTGCATAAGAGATAAAAGGATTAGTATTAGATGTTGAAAAAAGATCTGGACATCTACTAATTTTTATTGCTATTATGACTTGTATTTTTCTAAGTTGAATTTGAAGGATAACCTATTTGTTCAGTTATAAGCAAAGTAGAGGAGAGAGGCACATTTATCCTATATTAGCTGCATTGAACAAGAACATTGGGAATATAACAGCACAGCATATAGATACATTGTTTCTTGCCACATCCAGCTTGCGACTTACTTTTTGATTTGGTTTTACTTTATATTATAGGAATAAATGGGCTTATTCAGTTGGCATGGTAATATTATTATAAAATCTGTCTGCCCAACAGTGCATTATTTTTATTCCCATTTATACATGGTGAATCTTATGGATATTTGGTTGAAATTTATTTTCTAGAATTGAGGTCCCCAGTCCACCCCAGCCAGCTACACATGGTACAGCAAGAAATGATAAGAGAAATGTGGAAAAGCAGTGTGTTTGGGATAGTGGAATTAGATGAATTAGTAGACCACAAAATGGGATTTCTATTTGATTATGGGAAGAAAACTTTCTTGTCAAGACCAGAATGAGAAAAATGATTTCCTTTTGACTATTCTCTTGCTCATTTTCATATCGCTTTCATAAATTACCTTCGTCATCTGATCAACTGTCATCATTTAATATTTAGTGTTCTTTCATGGTCTAATGTAGAAAGTGATGAATATAAGTATATATATATAATTTTTTCATACTTGCTCGCCATTTCCCACATGAGCGATGTAGCATCAGGATCAGATGACATATGTATATATATTTGGAAATGCTATATATTTATATATATTTGGAAATGCATGATAATTCAGGAAGATAATATATGTTGCAGATTTAACTCTTTGTAGCTCATATTACTTTGATTGAAATAGGGAAAGGCATCTTATTTACCACATAGAAAAGTTATTAGTGGAAAGTTATTTCAAGTAATCCTGGATGTCAGTGTTTTGAGGTGAGAATTTTTGTCAGAATAGAGATGTCATATGTGAATTTTTTTGTTTAATCATGACATGGCATTGACAAAATATGCCTCAATAATGGCTGTGTTGGATGAAAGGAAAATAGTTTAGGAAAAAGAACTAGAGTTTAATTATAGCTCCTCAGGTGATGTAAACTAAAATTTTAAAGTTAGAAAGGTAATAGAGGAGATGAAGACAAAAGAAGGAAAGGTTGTAAAGCTTTGCTGTTTAAGTGAAGAAGGGTGTATCATAATTGTCAGACCTCTTGTGGGTATTCATGTAGAAAATGTGAAAAACAACAGTCAGACATGTCACATGTCTATACCTTCGTGGCATGGACACTTACAGACAGCTTGTAAGAGCAGTGACCAAAACAAAGTGTCTAGAATAGGGAGAGGCCTGCAACTTCTTGGAAGGAGAGGGACAGCTGGAGGATTTTTATTCTACTCTTGCTGATAAAGAAGTGGAGGCAAATAAGTCCTCTGTAATTATGCCATAGCTGCTCCCGATAAATAAATAAATTGTAATGCTGTGAATTTGAACAGAAGGAAAAGAGTGACATACAGAAAGAGATGTAGGTTGTTGCATTGCAGCACTACTGAATTCATGAATCTTGTAATGGGAGGATGTTTGTGCATTGATTGTTAATAAGGTGCAGATATGTTGATGAAATGTGTTGTAGCATAAAGTAGGGAGTTTTGATATGATGAGCACAGATGAAAGTTCTTCACTGAATTAAAGTGAAATGAAAGTATATCTTCCGCGAGGCCCTTTTGCTGATTGTCTCGGTAAGCATCTGCTGTTCTAAACGGCCTATTGCTTGAAGCAGGGAACTGTATTTGTAATATTGAAAGTATTCAGGTTATAGTGTTACGAATGTAATTGACATAAATCCTTCCTTCTAATGAGCATGATGTGTAGGCTGCATCCCATTTAGAATTAGGAAATAGAATATTTTGCAGTTTTATAATTTTGTGGAAGTGTGACCATCTTTAGTTAAAGGTGGAATTTGAAGAAAAGATGTTTCTGAAATTAATGAAAATGGATTTTATGTATTCTTGATATTTTTTTTTATTACACTTAATTGCTGTTTCCCCGCTTCAGCGAGGTAGCACATGGAAACAGATGAAGAATGACCTAAACACGCACATATACATACATATACATTTCAACGTACACATACACATACATACACAGACATATACACATATACATGTACATATTCATACTTGCTGCCTTCATCCATTCCTGTTGCCACCCCACCACACATGAAACAGCATTTATTCTTAATATCATCCTTATAAATTTGTTTTAAATGATCATAATAATCCATTGGGTTAGGAGTTGTGGTTATCACTATGATTATTTATTATCATGTTTATTACATTAAACATTTCCTCTTGTATTAGGTCTGCAGTTGACAACAGCATTTTGGATGGGGAAGAGAGTTATGACTTCTTCACCTTTTTGTGGCTTAATGTAGTGTAACATTTTCACATCTCTGTATCATGTAAAATGACTTGGCATGGGTAAATTGCTCCTCAGCCAAATATCATTACTTGGACTCCTTTTATTGTGTTAATTGATAGTAATCAGAACCTTGTATAGTTGATAATGGCACCTCTCATTCTGTGAAAAGATACTTGAAGAACATTGTATTATTTTTTACTGTGCTGAAAACCTGCCACTACTTGATGAATGTCATCAGTGTAGGATTTATTAAAAGAATAAGTATTTTGTACAGGCATTTCAATGTCGTAATAATTGTATAGAATTGTCATTTCACTCATTATACATAACATAATTTATTTGATTACTTTGAACTAGATTATTTTTATAATTTCTTCAATTTTATTGTAAATCTGAAATTAGAGCCTTTTATTCATGGAATGAGATCAATGGTGCTGAAGTGTTGAGGATGCACCAAACTTGCCATCAGTCATTTTCTTTCAGGTAGGTTTAATTTCATGCCAAGAATAATGTTATGCATGACATAAAATTGGTCTTCCTTGATGGCTCATTGTAAAACAGATTTTTCCCTTACAATTAGTTTGTTCACATGTTTCTGGTAGAGGTGACTGTGGAGCATGCATCCTTCTCAATGATCCACAACTACTGGCTTGTTTGTTTCGTGAACTTGTAATTTGTTGAATGGAAGTGCAACTGTTGTGGAGTCAGTAGTTGGCAATATGAGCACAAAGAATTATTTTGGTTATGAATAAAGTTTAATTACTGTTTTTTCTTTTCTTAGTAACCCTCAAGATCCAGAACGCTTTTTTATGTCATATGATGTGGGTTGTACTCATGGTCATAAGCCCAAACCTAATGCCAGACTTTCAGTGAAAAGAGGAGCATTATGTCTGTTCATGTTTGTAAGTATTGTTATCATTACACCAATCCTAGAATTATGGGATGGAGGATTTGAACTCAACCTATGCCTAGTGTCTTACAATGAAACATGGAATTTCACACTCATAAGTATATCCATTCAAACCACCTCCATGCACAAAATACTTCCATTCCATTTAATCCCCAATCATTCCTTGAGCACCTTCATCTGAAATATCCCTCGCCATAATGAACTCTGTGCACTTTAACTTTACTGCTGATATACTAATATAATGAGGAACAAAAGAAATGAAGATAGGCAACTTTTTGAGGAAACTGAGAACAACTAAGTCATTGCAAAACTAGAATCAGAGGATGAGAAGTGTGAAGTCAAAAGGAGGAAGACAGGTAAAGTATATATATCAAAAAAAGCTGTCTTTCATGATAACTTTGCTTTGATTAAACACAATTATCTTCACATAGGGTGTTAGACAGTAAATCAAAGCAATCGAATTACACCCTGGCATCTCCCACCTCCCAGGGAGGTACCCTAGGTGTTCAAAAGCTGCATAGGAACAACTCCGGTCCTTTCAAGTGACAAATGTAAGCTGGCAGAATTCGTAACCCTTCTGCTAGGGAAAAATGGTATAATTATTTATTTTTAACATAACTGCTGTTTCCTGCATCAATGAGGTAGCACAGGAAACAGATGAAGAATGGCCCATCCACTCATACATATATATATATATATATAACTTTCTATATACATATATAAACTTTCTAAAATGGGAAACAGAAGAAGGAGTCACGCGGGGAGTGCTCATCCTCCTCGAAGGCTCAGATTGGGGTGCCTAAATGTGTGTGGATGTAACCAAGATGTGAAAAAAGGAGAGATAGGTAGTATGTTTGAGGAAAGGAACCTGGATGTTTTGGCTCTGAGTGAAACGAAGCTCAAGGGTAAAGGGGAAGAGTGGTTTGGGAATGTCTTGGGAGTAAAGTCAGGGGTTAGTGAGAGGACAAGAGCAAGGGAAGGAGTAGCAGTACTCCTGAAACAGGAGTTGTGGAAGTATGTGATAGAATGTAAGAAAGTAAATTCTCAATTAATATGGGTAAAACTGAAAGTTGATGGAGAGAGATGGGTGATTATTGGTGCATATGCACCTGGGCATGAGAAGAAAGATCATGAGAGGCAAGTGTTTTGGGAGCAGCTGAATGAGTGTGTTAGTGGTTTTGATGCACGAGACCGGGTTATAGTGTTGGGTGATTTGAATGCAAAGGTGAGTAATGTGGCAGTTGAGGGAATAATTGGTATACATGGGGTGTTCAGTGTTGTAAATGGAAATGGTGAAGAGCTTGTAGATTTATGTGCTGAAAAAGGACTGATGATTGGGAATACCTGGTTTAAAAAGCGAGATATACATAAGTATACTTATGTAAGTAGGAGAGATGGCCAGAGAGCGTTATTGGATTACGTGTTAATTGACAGGCGCTGCGAAAGAGAGACTTTTGGATGTTACTGTGCTGAGAGGTGCAACTGGAGGGATGTCTGATCATTATCTTGTGGAGGCTAAGGTGAAGATTTGTATGGGTTTTCAGAAAAGAAGAGTGAATGTTGGGGTGAAGAGGGTGGTGAGAGTAAGTGAGCTTGGGAAGGAGACTTGTGTGAGGAAGTACCAGGAGAGACTGAGTACAGAACTGGAAAAAGGTGAGAACAATGGAAGTAAGGGGAGTGGGGGAGGAATGGGATGTATTTAGGGAATCAGTGATGGATTGCGCAAAAGATGCTTGTGGCATGAGAAGAGTGGGAGGTGGGTTGATTAGAAAGGGTAGATGAAGAAGTAAGAGTATTAGTGAAAGAGAAGAGAGAGGCATTTGGACGATTTTTGCAGGGAAAAAATGAAATTGAGTGGGAGACGTATAAAAGAAAGACAGGAGGTCAAGAGAAAGGTGCAAGAGGTGAAAAAAAGGGCAAATGAGAGTTGGGGTGAGAGAGTATCATTAAATTTTAGGGAGAATAAAAAGATGTTCTGGAAGGAGGTAAATAAAGTGCGTAAGACAAGGGAGCAAATGGGAACTTCAGTGAAGGGCGCAAATGGGGAGGTGATAACAAGTAGTGGTGATGTGGAAAGGAGATGGAGTGAGTATTTTGAAGGTTTGTTGAATGTGTTTGATGATAGAGTGGCAGATATAGGGTGTTTTGGTCGAGGTGGTGTGCAAAGTGCGAGGGTTAGGGAAATGAGTTGGTAAACAGAGAAGAGGTAGTAAAAGCTTTGCAGAAGATGAAAGCGGCAAGGCAGCAGGTTTGGATGGTATTGCAGTGGAATTTATTAAAAAGGGGGTGACTGTATTGTTGACTGGTTGGTAAGGTTATTTAATGTGTGTATGACTCATGGTGAGGTGCCTGAGGATTGGCGGAATGCGTGCATAGTGCCATTGTACAAAGGCAAAGGGGATAAGAGTGAGTGCTCAAATTACAGAGGTATAAGTTTGTTGAGTATTCCTGGCAAATTATATGGGAGGGTATTGATTGAGAGGGTGAAGGCATGTACAGAGCATCAGATTGGGGAAGAGCAGTGTGGTTTCAGAAGTGGTAGAGGATGTGTGGATCAGGTGTTTGCTTTGAAGAATGTATGTGAGAAATACTTAGAAAAGCAAATGGATTTGTATGTAGCATTTATGGATCTGGAGAAGGCATATGATAGAGTTGATAGAGATGCTCTGTGGAAGGTATTAAGAATATATGGTGTGGGAGGCAAGTTGTTAGAAGCAGTGAAAAGTTTTTATCGAGGATGTAAGGCATGTGTACGTGTAGGAAGAGAGGAAAGTGATTGGTTCTCAGTGAATGTAGGTTTGCGGCAGGGGTGTGTGATGTCTCCATGGTTGTTTAATTTGTTTATGGATGGGGTTGTTAGGGAGGTGAATGCAAGAGTTTTGGAAAGAGGGGCAAGTATGAAGTCTGTTGGGGATGAGAGAGCTTGGGAAGTGAGTCAGTTGTTGTTCGCTGATGATACAGTGCTGGTGGCTGATTCATGTGAGAAACTGCAGAAGGCTGGTGACTGAGTTTGGTAAAGTGTGTGAAAGAAGAAAGTTAAGAGTAAATGTGAATAAGAGCAAGGTTATTAGGTACAGTAGGGTTGAGGGTCAATTCAATTGGGAGGTGAGTTTGAATGGAGAAAAACTGGAGGAAGTGAAGTGTTTTAGATATCTGGGAGTGGATCTGGCAGCGGATGGAACCATGGAAGCGGAAGTGGATCATAGGGTGGGGGAGGGGGCGAAAATTCTGGGAGCCTTGAAGAATGTGTGGAAGTCGAGAACATTATCTCGGAAAGCAAAAATGGGTATGTTTGAAGGAATAGTGGTTCCAACAATGTTGTATGGTTGCGAGGCGTGGACTATGGATAGAGTTGTGCGCAGGAGGATGGATGTGCTGGAAATGAGATGTTTGAGGACAATGTGTGGTGTGAGGTGGTTTGATTGAGTAAGTAACGTAAGGGTAAGAGAGATGTGTGGAAATAAAAAGAGCGTGGTTGAGAGAGCAGAAGAGGGTGTTTTGAAATGGTTTGGTCACATGGAGAGAATGAGTGAGGAAAGATTGACCAAGAGGATATATGTGTCGGAGGTGGAGGGAACGAGGAGAAGAGGGAGACCAAATTGGAGGTGGAAAGATGGAGTGAAAAAGATTTTGAGTGATCGGAGCCTGAACATGCAGGAGGGTGAAAGGAGGGCAAAGAATAGAGTGAACTGGAGCGATGTGGTATACCGGGGTTGACGTGCTGTCAGTGGATTGAATCAAGGCATGTGTATGGGGGTGGGTTGGGCCATTTCTTTCGTCTGTTTCCTTGCGCTACCTCGCAAACGCGGGAGACAGCGACAAAGCAAAAAGGAAAAAAAAAATATATATATATATACACATTCCTAAGAGTTTATGGGGAAAATGAAACACGATACATAAATGCCCATACATTTCTTTTTTATTGTACTTTGTTGCTGTCTCCCACGTTAGCGAGGTAGCGCAAGGAAACAGACGAAAGAATGGCCCAACCTACCCTCATGTACATACATAAATGCCCACACTCGCACATATACATACCTATACATTACAACGTATACATACATATACATACACAAGACATATATATCTATACACATGCACGTGCATGAGGTAGCACTAGGAAAAGACAACAGAGGCCACATTCGTTCACACTCAGTCTCTAGCTGTCATGTGAAATGCACTGAAAACATAACTTCCTGTCCACATCCAGGCTCCACAAAACTTTCCATGGTTTACCCTAGATGCTTCACATGCAAAGTGAGAGGGTTAGGGAAAATGATTTGGTAAACAGAGAAGAGGTAGTAAAAGCTTTGCGGAAGATGAAAGCCGGCAAGGCAGCAGGTTTGGATGGTATTGCAGTGGAATTTATTAAAAAAGGGGGTGACTGTATTGTTGACTGGTTGGTAAGGTTATTTAATGTATGTATGACTCATGGTGAGGTGCCTGAGGATTGGCGGAATGCGTGCATAGTGCCATTGTACAAAGGCAAAGGGGATAAGAGTGAATGCTCAAATTACAGAGGTATAAGTTTGTTGAGTATTCCTGGTAAATTATATGGGAGGGTATTGATCGAGAGGGTGAAGGCATGTACAGAGCATCAGATTGGGGAAGAGCAGTGCGGTTTCAGAAGTGGTAGAGGATGTGTGGATCAGGTGTTTGCTTTGAAGAATGTATGTGAGAAATACTTAGAAAAGCAAATGGATTTGTATGTAGCATTTATGGATCTGGAGAAGGCATATGATAGAGTTGATAGAGATGCTCTGTGGAAGGTATTAAGAATATATGGTGTGGGAGGCAAGTTGTTAGAAGCAGTGAAAAGTTTTTATCGAGGATGTAAGGCATGTGTACGTGTAGGAAGAGAGGAAAGTGATTGGTTCTCAGTGAATGTAGGTTTGCGGCAGGGGTGTGTGATGTCTCCATGGTTGTTTAATTTGTTTATGGATGGGGTTGTAAGGGAGGTAAATGCAAGAGTCCTGGAAAGAGGGGCAAGTATGAAGTCTGTTGGGGATGAGAGAGCTTGGGAAGTGAGTCAGTTGTTGTTCGCTGATGATACAGCGCTGGTGGCTGATTCATGTGAGAAACTGCAGAAGCTGGTGACTGAGTTTGGTAAAGTGTGTGGAAGAAGAAAGTTGAGAGTAAATGTGAATAAGAGCAAGGTTATTAGGTACAGTAGGGGTGAGGGTCAAGTCAATTGGGAGGTGAGTTTGAATGGAGAAAAACTGGAGGAAGTGAAGTGTTTTAGATATCTGGGAGTGGATCTGTCAGCGGATGGAACCATGGAAGCGGAAGTGGATCATAGGGTGGGGGAGGGGGCGAAAATTTTGGGAGCCTTGAAAAATGTGTGGAAGTCGAGAACATTATCTCGGAAAGCGAAAATGGGTATGTTTGAGGGAATAGTGGTTCCAACAATGTTGTATGGTTGCGAGGCGTGGGCTATGGATAGAGATGTGCGCAGGAGGATGGATGTGCTGGAAATGAGATGTTTGAGGACAATGTGTGGTGTGAGGTGGTTTGATCGAGTAAGTAACGTAAGGGTAAGAGAGATGTGTGGAAATAAAAAGAGCGTGGTTGAGAGAGCAGAAGAGGGTGTTTTGAAATGGTTTGGGCACATGGAGAGAATGAGTGAGGAGAGATTGACCAAGAGGATATATGTGTCGGAGGTGGAGGGAACGAGGAGAAGAGGGAGACCAAATTGGAGGTGGAAAGATGGAGTGAAAAAGATTTTGTGTGATCGGGGCCTGAACATGCAGGAGGGTGAAAGGAGGGCAAGGAATAGAGTGAATTGGAGTCATGTGGTATACAGGGGTTGACGTGCTGTCAGTGGATTGAATCAAGGCATGTGAAGCGTCTGGGGTAAACCATGGAAAGCTGTGTAGGTATGTATATTTGCGTGTGTGGACGTGTGTATGTACATGTGTATGTGGGGGGGGGGGGTTGGGCCATTTCTTTCGTCTGTTTCCTTGCGCTACCTCGCAAACGCGGGAGACAGCGACAAAGTATAAAAAAAAAAAAAAAAAAAAAAAAAAGCTTCACATGCCCTGGTTCAATCCATTGACAGCATGTTGACCCTGGTATGCCACATCATTCCAATTCACTCTATTCCTTGCACGCTTTTCACCCACCTGTATGTTCAGGCCTCGATTGCTCAAAATCTTTTTCACTCCATCCTTCCACCTCCAATATTGTCTCCCACTTCTCGTTCCCTCCACCACTGACACATATATCCTCTTTGTCAATCTTTCCTCACTCTTTTTCTCCATGTGACCAAATCATCTTAATACACCGTCTTCTACTCTCTCAACTACACTCTATTTATTACCACAAATCTTTCTTACCCTTTCATTACTTAATCAAACCACCTCACACCACATATTGTCCTCAAATATCTCATTTCCAACACATCCACCCTCCTCCACACAACCCTATCTTTAGCCCATGCCTCACAACCATATAACATTGTCGGAACCACTATTCCTTCAAACATACCCATTTTTGCTTTCTGAGATAATGTTCTTGTCTTCCACACATTCTTCAATGCTCCCAGAACCTTCGCCCCTTCCCCACCCTGCAACTCACTTTTGCTTCCATGGTTCCACCCTCTGCCAAATCCACTCCCAGATATCTAAAACACTTCACTTCCTCCAGTTTTTCTTCATTCAAACTTACCTCCCAATTTACTTGTCCCTCAGCTCTTATTCACATTTACTCTCAGCTTCCTTCTTTCACACACTTTAACAGTCTCAGTCACCAACTTTTGCAGTTTCTCACCTGAATCAGTCACCAGTCCCTCTCATCCACAACAGACTGCATATTTGCCCCTCTCTCCAAAACTCTTGCATTCACCTCCCTAAAAACCCCATCCATAAACAAATTAAACAACCATGGAGACATCATGCACCCCTGCTGCGAACCAACATTCAGTGGGAACCAATCACTTTCCTCTCTACCTACCCGTACACATGCCTTACATTCTCGATACAAACTTTAAACTGCTTCCAGCAACTTACCTCCCACACCATATGCCCTTAATACCTTCCACAAAGCATCTCTTTCAAGTCTATCATATGCCTTCTCCAGATCCATAAATGCTACATACAAATCCATCTGTTTTTCTAAGTATTTCTCGCATGCATTCTTCAAAGCAAACAACTGATCCACACATCCTCTACCACTTCTGAAACCACACTGCTCTTCCCCAGTCTGATGCTCTGTACACCCTTGACCATCTCAATCAATGCCCTCCAATATAATATCCCAGGAACACTTAACAAACTTATACCTCTGTAATTTGAACACTCACCTTTATCCCTTTTGCCTTTGTACAATGGCACTATGCATGCATTCTGCCAATCCTCAGGCACTTCACCATGAACCATACATACATTGAATATCCTCACCAACCAGTCTACTACACAGTCACCCTCTTTTTTAATATATTCCACTGCAATACCATTCAAAGCCTTGCTGGCTTTCATCTTCCGCAAAGCTTTCACTCCCTCTTCTTTGTTTACCAAATCATTCTCCCTGACCCTCTCACTTTGCACACCACCTCGACCAAAACACCCCATATCTGCCGCTCTGTCATCAAACACATTCAACAAACCTTCAAAATAATCACTCCATCTCCCTCTCACTTCACCACTGCCTGTTATTACCTCCCCATTACCTCCCCATTTGCCCCATTCACCGAAGTTCCCATTTGTTCTCCTGTCTTGCGCACTTTATTTACCTCCTTGCAAAACATCTTTTTATTCTCCCTAAAATTTAATGATACTCTCTCACCCCAACTCTCATTTGCCCTCTTTTTCACCTCTTGCACCTTTCTCTTAACCTCTTGCCTCTTTCTTTTATACATCTCTCAGTCATTTGCACTATTTCCCTGCAAAAATCATCCAAATGCCTCTCTCTTCTCTTTCACTCACAATCTTACTTCTTCATCCCACCACTCACTACCCTTTCTAATATGCCCACCTCCCACCTTTCTCATGCCACAGGCATCTTTTGTGCAAGCCATCACTGCGTCCCTAAATACATCCTATTCCATCCCCACTCCCCTTACATCATTTGCTCTCATCTTTTTCCATTCTGTACTCAATCTTTCCTGGTACTTCCTTACACAAGTCTCTTTTCCAAGCTCACTTACTCTCACCACTTGCTTTACCCCAACATTCTTCTTTTCTGAAAACATATGTATCTCCACCTTTGCCTCCACAAGATAATGATCAGACATCCCTCCAGCTGCCCATCTCAGCACATTAACATCCAAAAGTCTCTCTTTCACATGCCTATTAATTAAAACATAATGTAATAACACACTCTGGCCATCTCTCCTACTTGCATATTTATATTTATGTATATCTCTCTTTTTAACCAGGTATTCCCTGTCCTCTTTCAGTGCACAAATCTACAAGCTCTTCACCATTTCCATTTACAACACTGAACATCCCATGTAGACCAATTATTCCCTCAACTGTCACATTATTCACCTTTGCATTCAAATCACCCATCACTATAACCCAGTCTCATGCATCAAAGCTGCTAACACACTTACCCAGATGCTCCTAAAACACTTGCCTCTCATGATCTTTCTTGTCATGACCTAGTGCATAGGCACCAATAATCACCCATCTCTCTCCATCCACTTTCAGTTTTACCCATATCAATCTAGTTTTCTTTTTTACACTCTATCACATACTCCCACAACTCGTGCTTCAGGAGTGGTGCTACTCCTTCCTTTGCTTATGTCCTCTCACTAACTCCTGACTTTACTCCCATGACATTCCCAAACCACTCTTCCCCTTTACCCTTGAGCTTCATTTCACCCAGAGCCAAAACATCCAGGTTCCTTTCCTGAAACATACTACCTATCTCTACTTTTTTCTCATCTTGGTTACATCCACACACACTTAGACACCAAAATCTGAGCCTCCGAGGAAGATGAGCACATATACATACTTATACATAAATGTACACATATACATACACACACACACACATATACATATATATACATGTACATATTCATACCTGCTTGCCTTCATCCATTCCTGGCGCCACCCCACCCACAGGAAACAACATCGCTACCCCCTGCTTCAGCCAGGAAAACAGACAAAAAAGGACACATTTGTTCAAACTGTCTCAAGCTGTCATGTGTAATGCACTGAAACCACAGCTCTCTATCCACATCCAGGCCTTTCCATGGTTTGTCCCATACATTTCCATACCTTGGTTCAGTCCATAGACAAAATTTTGACCCCAGTATACCACATCATTCCAATTCACTCTATTCCTTGCATGCCTCTCACCCTCTGTATGCTCAGGCTCTGATCGCTCAAAATCTTTTTCTTTCCATCCTTCCACAACCAATTTGATCTCCCACTTCTCCTTGTTCCCTTCACCTCTGACACATATATCCTTTTTGTCAATCTTTTCTGTCTCATTTGCTCCATATGTCCAAACCATTTCAACACACCCTCTTCTGCGCTCTCGACTACACTCATTTTATATCCACACATCTCTCTTACCCTTTCATTACTTACTTGATCAAACCCCCCTCACATCACATATTGTCCTTAAACATTTAATTTCCAACACATTCAACCTCCTCCATACAACCCTATCTATAACCCATGCCTCACAACCATATAACATTGTTGGAACTTCTATTCCTTCAAACATGCCTATTTTTGCTCTCCAAGATAAAGTTCTCTCCTTCCACTCATTCTTCATCACTCCCAGAACCTTCGCCTTCACTTCCTCCAATTTTTCTCCTTTCAAACTTGCATTCCAATTAACTTGTCCCTCCACCCTACGGAACCTAATAATCTTGCTCTTATTCACATTTACGCTCAACTTTCCCCTTTCACAAACTTTTACAACCTCAATCACCAACTTCTGCAGTTTCTCACTCGAATCAGCCAATAGAGCTGTATCATCGGCAAACAACAACTGACTCACTTCCCAAGCCCTCTCATCTCCAACAGATTGCGTACTCGCCCCTCTCTAAAAAACTCTTGCATTTACCTCCCTATCCACCCCATCCACAATCAAATTAAACAACCACGTGGACATCACATATCCCTGATGCAGACCGACCCTCACTGGGAACCAGTCGCTCACCTCCCTTCCTACTCGTACACATGCCTTGATAAAAACTTTTCACTGCTTCCAGCACCTTACCTCCCACACCATATACTCTGAAGACCTTCCACAAAGCATCTCTACCAACCCTATCATAAGCCTTCTCCAGATCCATAAATGCTACATACAAATCCATCTGTTTTTCTAAGTATTTGTCACATATTCTTCAAAGAAAACACCTGATCTACACATCTACCACTTCTGAAACCACACATCTCTTCCTCATTCTGATGCTCTGTACATGCCTTCACCCTCTCAGTCATTACCCTCCCACACAATATACCAGGAATATTCAACAAACTTATGCATCTGTAGTTTGAGCACTTGCCTTTATCTCTTATGCCTTTGTACAATGGCACTGTGCATGCATTCCACCACTACTCAGGCACTTCACCATGATTCATACATACAATGTATATCTTTACCGACCAATCAACAACACAGTTGCCCCTTTATTCAATAAATTCTACTGGAATTCCATCCAAACCTGCCTGCCTTGTCAGATTTCATCTCCCACAAAGCTTTCACCACCTCTTGTCTCTTAACAAAACCATTCTCCCTGACCCTCTCACGTCTCACTCCACCCCGACCAAAACACCCTTTATCTGCCACTGTATCATTAAACACATTCAAAAAACCTTCAAAATTCTCGCTTCATCTCCTCGCTTCATCACTACCTGTCATTACTTCCCCACTTGCCCCCTTCAATGATGTTCCTTTTTGTTCTCTAGTCTTATGCATGTTATTTACCTCCTTCCAAAACATCTTTTTATCCTCCCTAATGTTAAATGGTACTCTCTCACCCCAACTCTCATTTGCCCTCTTTTTCAACCCTTGTAACTTTCTCTTGATCTCCTGCCACTTTTTTTTTCTTATACATCTAGTCATTTGCACTCCTTCCTTGTAAGTATTGTCCAAACACCTCTCTTTTCACTTTCACTAACAACTTTACTTCATCCCACCACTCACTGCCCTTTCTAATCTGCCCACCTCCCCCCAACTTTCTCGTGCCACGCGCATCTTTTGCACAAGTCATCACTCCTTCCCTAAATACATCCCATTCCTCACCCACTCCCCTCTCGTCATTTGCTCTCACCTTTTGTCATTCTGCACTCAATTTTTCTTCTTCCTCACGCAAGTTTCCTTTCCAAGCTCACTTACTATCACCACTCTCTTCTCCCCCCAACATTCTCTCTTCTTTTTTGAAAACTTTTACATATCTTCACTTTCGCCTCTACAAGATAGTGATCAGACATCCCTCTAGCTGCCCCTCTCAGCACATTAACATCCAAAAATCTCTTTTACAAGCCTATCAATTAACATGTAATCCAATAATGCCCTTTGGCCATCTCTCCTCTTCACACATGTATATATATATATATTCCTTTCTTTTAAACTATTCGCCATTTCCCGCGTTAGCGAGGTAGCGTTAAGAACAGAGGACTGGGCCTTTTTTGGAATATCCTCACCTGGCCCACTCTGTTCCTTCTTTTGGAAAATTAAAAAAAAAACGAGAGGGGAGGATTTCCAGCCCCCCCGCTCCCTCCCCTTTTAGTCGCCTTCTATGACACGCAGGGAATATGTGAGAAGTATTCTTAATCACCTATCCCCAAGGATATATATATATATATATATATATATATATATATATATATATATATATATATATATATATATATATATATATATATATATATATATATATGTATATATATATATATATATATATATTTATATATATATATATCTTTTAACCAGGTATTTCCAATCACCAGCCTTTTTTCAGCACACAAATCCACAAGCTCTTCATCATTTCCATTCACAACACTGAATACCCCATGCACCATGTACACCAATTATACCCTCAACTGCCACATTACTCACCTTTGCTTTTAAATCACCCACCACTAAAATCCAGTCTCGTGCATCCAAGCTGTTGACACACTCATTCTACTGCACCCAAAACAATTGCTTCATGATCTTTCTTCTCATGACCAGGTGCATAAGCACCAATTATCACCCACCTCTCTCCATTCCCTTTCAGTTTTACCCACATCAATCTAGAATTTACTTTCTTACACTCTTTCACATACTCCAACAACTGCTTTAGGAGTAGTGTTACTCCTTCCTTTGCTCTTGTCCTCTCACCAACCCCTAACTTTACTCCTAAGGTTTTCCCAGACCACTCTTGCGCTTTACCCTTGAACTCCCTTTCACTCAGTCAGAACATCTAGGCTTCTCATCTTTGTTACATCCACACACATTCAGACATCCTAATCTGAGCCTTCAAGGAGGATGAACACCCCCTGCTTGACTCCTTCCATTTCCCCTGTCAGCAATTGAAATACAAGGAGGGGAAAATGGTATGACAGCAATTAAGATTCCAAAAGAACTCCTGGGTGGACATTTCTTGAATGTCCCCACAGATGTATGTGTCCTCCGTAGCCATAAAGCTCTTCCACCAGCCACCCTTCCTGTGGAGGATATCCGTAACCAGAACCCCACCTAACATGACCCCTTCTAAACCAGTCTACCACCTTACCCTCTTCCGATCCCGAGACATCACCACCAGAAACCTCCCTATTCCCTGCCTCTAAATCAGGGTCTGCACCATCACCATCTCTTCAAAGAAATTAAAGGCTTCTCCACTGTATACAAAGTCCCACACTCCTCAGTAAACAAAACAAGATCAACCAACCAGGAACGACTTCCTGGTTGATCTACGCCTTTGGAGTCTGACCCACGCCATCATGATCCACTCAGCCATCAAGTTTGATTTTAGCAGCGCTTGATTGCGGGGAGACTAGATGGATGCTCCTAAGTCGTAACCTGAACATAAGCAAGACGATAACTTAGCACTGCGCAGTTACCGCTGATGTCGCTCACTTGATCACAATGGTTCGACGTCCTGACAGGCTGGAAGTGGTATCTCATGTACGGGAAAAGAAGTCATGTTACAAGGTCATGGCTTTCATTCTTGGAGGTATGGTAGCTAACCAATAAGCTAGAAACAGCAGACTCCCACGATGGGTCAAATATTCGCCTGCTTTAATTGTTATTTCTTGGAAGATATAAACTATACTGCTGTGAGTATATATATATATATATATATATATATATATATATATATATATATATATATATATATATATATATATATATATATATATATATATATATATCTTTCTATCATACTATTCGCCATTTCCCGCATTAGCAAGGTAGCGTTAAGAACAGAGGACTGGGCCTCTGAGGGAATATCCTCACCTGGCCTTGATCCCTGTTCCTTCTTTTGGAAAATTAAAAGATAACAAGAGGGGAGGATTTCCAGCCTCCCGCTCCCTCCCCTTTTAGTCGCCTTCTACGACAAGCAGGGAATACGTAGGAAGTATTCTTTCTCCCCTATCCCCAGGGATATATATATATATATATATATATATATATATATATATATATATATATGTATATATATATATATATATATATATATTCTATCTATTTTGCTTTGTCGCTGTCTCCCGTGTTAAGGATTTCTGGCCCCCCGCTCCCGTCCCCTCTAGTCGCTTTCTACGACACGCAAGGAAACAGACAAAAGAATGGCCCAACCCACCCACATACTCATGTATATACATACACGTCCACACACGCATATATACATACCTCTACATCTCAACGTATACATATATATACATACACAGACATACATATATACACATGTACATACTTCATACTTGCTGCCTTTATTCATTCCCGACGCCACCCCGCCACTCATGAAATGACACCCTCCTCCCCCCAGACATACGCAAGGTAGCACTAGGAAAGGACAACAAAGGCCACATTAGTTCACACTCAGTCTCTAGCTATCATGTATAATGCACCGAAACCACAGCTCCCTTTCCACATCTAGGCCCCACAAAACTTTCCATAGTTTACCCAAGCCGCTTCTCATGCCCTGGTTCAATCCACTGACAGAACATCGACCCTGGTATACCAAATCATTCCAATTCACTCTATTCCTTGCACGCCTTTCACCATCCTGCATGTTCAGGCCCCGATCACTCAAAATTTTTTTCACTCCATCCTTCCACCTCCAATTTGGTCTTCCACATCTCTTCATTCCCTCCACCTCTGATACATATATCCTCTTTGTCAATCTTTCCTCACTCATTCTCTCCATGTGACCAAACCATTTCAATACACCCTCTTCTGCTCTGTCAACCGCACTCTTTTTATTACCACACATCTCTCTTACCTTTCATAACTTACTCGATCAAACCACCTCACACCATATATTTTCCTCAAACATCTCATTTCCAACACATCCACCCTCCTCTGCAAAACCCTATCTATAGCCCATGCCTCAGAACCATATAGCATTGTTGGAACCCCTATTCCCTCAAACATACCCATTTTTGCTTTCCGAGATAATGTTCTTGCCCTCCGCACATTCTTCATTCCCAGAACATCCCCCCCGTGACTCACCTCCGCTTCCATGGTTCCATCCACTGCCAAATCCACTCCCAGATATCTAAAACACTTTACTTCCTCCAGTTATTCTCCATTCAAACTTACCTCCCTATTGACTTGTCCCTCAACCCTACTGTACCTAATAACCTTGCTCTTATTCACATTTACTCTCAGCTTTCTTCTTTCACACTTTTTACCAAACTCAGCCACCAGCTTCTGCACTTTCTCACCCGAATCAGCCACCAACGCTGTATCATCAGCGAACAACAACTGACTCACTTCTCATGCCCTGTCATCCACAACAGACTGCATACTAGCCCCTCTCTCCAAAACACTTGCATTCACCTTCCTAACAACCCCATCCATAAACATATTAAACAACCATGGAGACATCATGCACCCCAGCCGCAAACCGACATTCATTGGGAACCAATCACTTTCCTCTCTTCCTACCCATACACATACCTTACATCTTCGATAAAAACTTTTCACTGCGTCTAGCAACTTGCTATATATATATATATATATATATATATATATATATATATATATATATATATATATATATATATATATATATATATATATACAGAATGGAAAAAGGTGAGAACAATGGAAGTAAGGGGAGTGGGGGAGGAATGGGATGTATTTAGGGAATCAGAGATGGATTGCGCAAAAGATGCTTGTGGCATGAGAAGAGTGGGAGGTGGGTTGATTAGAAAGGGTAGTGAGTGGTGGGATGAAGAAGTAAGATTATCAGTGAAAGAGAAGAGAGAGGCATTTGGATGATTTTTGCAGGGAAAAAATGCAATTCAGTGGGAGATGTATAAAACAAAGAGACAGGAGGTCAAGAGAAAGGTGCAAGAGGTGAAAAAGAGGGCAAATGAGAGTTGGGGTGAGAGAGTATCATTAAATTTTAGACAGAATAAAAAGATGTTCTGGAAGGAGGTAAATAAAGTGCGTAAGACAAGGGAGCAAATGGGAACTTCAGTGAAGGGCGCAAATGGGAAGGTGATAACAAGTAGTGGTGATGTGAGAAGGAGATGGAGTGAGTATTTTGAAGGTTTGTTGAATGTGTTTGATGATAGAGTGGCAGATATAGGGTGTTTTGGTCGAGGTGGTGTGCAAAGTGAGAGGGTTAGGGAAAATGATTTGGTAAACAGAGAAGAGGTAGTAAAAGCTTCGCGGAAGATGAAAGCCGGCAAGGCAGCAGGTTTGGATGGTATTGCAGTGGAATTTATTAAAAAAGGGGGTGACTGTATTATTGACTGGTTGGTAAGGTTATTTAATGTATGTATGACTCATGGTGAGGTGCCTGAGGATTGGCGGAATGCGTGCATAGTGCCATTGTACAAAGGCAAAGGGGATAAGAGCGAGTGCTCAAACTACAGAGGTATAAGTTTGTTGAGTATTCCTGGTAAATTATATGGGAGGGTATTGATTGAGAGGGTGAAGGCATGTACAGAACATCAGATTGGGGAAGAGCAGTGTGGTTTCAGAAGTGGTCGAGGATGTGTGGATCAGGTGTTTGCTTTGAAGAATGTATGTGAGAAATACTTAGAAAAGCAAATGGATTTGTATGTAGCATTTATGGATCTGGAGAAGGCATATGATAGAGTTGATAGAGATGCTCTGTGGAAGGTATTAAGAATATATGGTGTGGGAGGCAAGCTGTTAGAAGCAGTGAAAAGTTTTTATCGAGGATGTAAGGCATGTGTACGTGTAGGAGAGAGGAAAGTGATTGGTTCTCAGTGAATGTAGGTTTGTGGCAGGGGTGTGTGATGTCTCCATGGTTGTTTAATTTGTTTATGGATGGGGTTGTTAGGGAGGTGAATGCAAGCGTTTTAGAAAGAGGGGCAAGTATGAAGTCTGTTGTGGGTGAGAGAGCTTGGGAAGTGAGTCAGTTGTTGTTCGTTGATGATACAGCGCTGGTGGCTGATTCATGTGAGAAACTGCAGAAGCTGGTGACACATGTAAAGTGTGTGAAAGGAGAAAGTTAAGAGTAAATGTGAATAAGAGCAAGGTAATTAGGTACAGTAGGGTTGAGGGTCAAGTCAATTGGGAGGTAAGTTTGAATTGAGAAAAACTGGAGGAAGTAAAGTGTTTTAGATATCTGGGAGTGGATCTGGCAGCGGATGGAACCATGGAAGCGGAAGTGGATCATAGGGTGGGGGAGGGGGCGAAAATCCTGGGAGCCTTGAAGAATGTGTGGAAGTCGAGAACATTATCTCGGAAAGCAAAAATGGGTATATTTGAAGGAATAGTGGTTCCAACAATGTTGTATGGTTGCGAGGCATGGGCTCTGGATAGAGTTGTGCGCAGGAGGATGGATGTGCTGGAAATGAGATGTTTGAGGACAGTGTGTGGTGTGAGGTGGTTTGATCGAGTAAGAAACGTAAGGGTAAGAGAGATGTGTGGAAATAAAAAGAGCATGGTTGAGAGAGCAGAAGAGGGTGTTTTGAAATGGTTTGGGCACATGGAGAGAATGAGTGAGGAAAGATTGACCAAGAGGATATATGTGTCGGAGGTGGAGGGAACGAGGAGAGGTGGGAGACCAAATTGGAGGTGGAAAGATGGAATGAAAAAGATTTTGTGTGATCGGGGCCTGAACATGCAGGAGGGTGAAAGAAGGGCAAGGAATAGAGTGAATTGGATCGATGTGGTATACCGGCGTTGACGTGCCGTCAGTGGATTGAATCAGGGCATGTGAAGCGTCTGGGGTAAACCATGGAAAGCTGTGTAGGTATGTATATTTGCGTGTGTGGACGTATGTATATACGTGTGTGGGGGTGGGTTGGGCCATTTCTTTCGTCTGTTTCCTTGCGCTACCTCGCAAACGCGGGAGACAGCGACAAAAATATATATATATATATATATATATATATATATATATATATATATATATATATGGATTTGTATGTAGCATTTATGGATCTGGAGAAGGCATATGATAGAGTTGATAGAGATGCTCTGTGGAAGGTATTAAGAATATATGGTGTGGGAGGAAAGTTGTTAGAAGCAGTGAAAAGTTTTTATCGAGGATGTAAGGCATGTGTACGTGTAGGAAGAGAGGAAAGTGATTGGTTCTCAGTGAATGTAGGTTTGCGGCAGGGGTGTGTGATGTCTCCATGGTTGTTTAATTTGTTTATGGATGGGGTTGTTAGGGAGGTAAATGCAAGAGTTTTGGAAAGAGGGGCAAGTATGAAGTCTGTTGGGGATGAGAGAGCTTGGGAAGTGAGTCAGTTGTTGTTCGCTGATGATACAGCGCTGGTGGCTGATTCATGTGAGAAACTGCAGAAGCTGGTGACTGAGTTTGGAAAAGTGTGTGGAAGAAGAAAGTTAAGAGTAAATGTGAATAAGAGCAAGGTTATTAGGTACAGTAGGGTTGAGGGTCAAGTCAATTGGGAGGTGAGTTTGAATGGAGAAAAACTGGAGGAAGTGAAGTGTTTTAGATATCTGGGAGTGGATCTGGCAGCGGATGGAACCATGGAAGCGGAAGTGGATCATAGGGTGGGGGAGGGGGCAAAAATTCTGGGAGCCTTGAAGAATGTGTGGAAGTCGAGAACACTATCTCGGAAAGCAAAAATGGGTATGTTTGAAGGAATAGTGGTTCCAACAATGTTGTATGGTTGCGAGGCGTGGACTATGGATAGAGTTGTGCGCAGGAGGATGGATGTGCTGTAAATGAGATGTTTGAGGACAATGTGTGGTGTGAGGTGGTTTGATCGAGTAAGTAACGTAAGGGTAAGAGAGATGTGTGGAAATAAAAAGAGCGTGGTTGAGAGAGCAGAAGAGGGTGTTTTGAAATGGTTTGGTCACATGGAGAGAATGAGTGAGGAAAGATTGACCAAGAGGATATATGGGTCGGAGTTGGAGGGAACGAGAAGAGGGAGACCAAATTGGAGGTGGAAAGATGGAGTGAAAAAGATTTTGTGTGATCGGGGCCTGAACATGCAGGAGGGTGAAAGGAGGGCAAGGAATAGAGTGAATTGGAGCGATGTGGTATACCGGGGTTAACGTGCTGTCAGTGGATTGAATCAAGGCATGTGAAGCGTCTGGGGTAAACCATGGAAAGCTGTGTAGGTATGTATATTTGCGTGTGTGGACGTATGTATATACATGTGTATGGGGGTGGGTTGGGCCATTTCTTTCGTCTGTTTCCTTGTGCTACTTCGCAAACGCGGGAGACAGCGTCAAAAAAAAAAAAAAAAAAAAAAAAAAATATACATATATATATATATATATATATATATATATATATATATATATATATATATATATATATATATATATATATATATATATATATATATATTTGCCCATAGCAAAGCCTCACGAACTACTCCATGGTATATGTGTTTTATTTACTTCAGCTGAGTATGTTATGATTACAATTATTAATAACTTTGAAATTCATTGCAATTTGATTGTATTTTCAGAAAGTAAATTTCATTGTTATTTGATTGTGTTTTCAGAAAGTAAATTTCATTGCAGTTTGATTGTGTTTCCAGAAAGTAAGGGTACAACATACTGAGAAATATTTTGCTACAGTATAGAATTAAATGCAGATAACAGTTACAAGATAAATTGATCTAAACAAGTAGTCTTCTTGAAAGTTGTTTACCTAAAATGATCTTGCAATGTAATCCCATGTTATATGCAGTAAAATGCTTTGATAGTAACATTGTACTCTTAATTTTGTCGTAGAAGGCGACTAAAAGGGGAGGGAGCGGGAGGCTGGAAATCCTCCCCTCTCTTTTCTTTTCTTTCTTTTTTAATTTTCCAAAAGAAGGAACAGAGAAGGGGGCCAGGTGAGGATATTCCCTCAAAGGCCCAGTCCTCTGTTCTTAACGCTACCTCGCTATCGCGGGAAATGGCGAATAGTATGAAAAAAAAAAAAAAAAAAAATATATATATATATATATATATATATATATATATATATATATATATATCTAAATATAATATATATATATATATATATATATATATATATATATATATATATAATATATATATATATATATATATATATATATATATATATATATATATATATATATATATATATATATTTTTTTTTTTTATGCAGTGCAAGTAAGGTTGGATGTTGGTGATGAAGTATGGTACATGTAAGATGACCTGACCCAGGGAAGATGGGCCGGCTCCTGCTGCTGGAGGTAATGTGCTTCTTCAGTAACTCTGTTCCTAGTGCATGAACAAATTTGAAGATGGGTCAGAACTTATGCTGCCCAAAAAAGGGGCAACAGCCCCAGAACCACCATGGACAGTTTTACGATATAGGGTTACCTGCATATGGTTGGGTCCAGCAGCACCATGGTAGCCACATGCGGATGCGAAAGGAGTCTGTGATGCTACTACGTTTGTGAATCAAGAACCATTGCAACACAAACCTCGCCAGGTGGTAGAGTGTCCTACAGTGTATCGAGACAGACTTCTCCAGAACTTTTTAAAGGGGAAGTAAATGTTTATAGTTGTGTTACTGGAGTGATAGTTTTCATACATGGTGCTTTGACAAGAAAATAGTGAAACTGGAAAAAATGTAGCTTAGACATTGAAGCTTATTGATACAGTGGTTAAATTGATGAGAACTACTATTGACGTTTGTGTAAATAAATTATACATTTCCCTTTTCCATAGCCAGAGGTTGAACCATTACGTGACATTCATTTTTTCATTTCATGTCAAGCTAGAAGTTTCAGTTTTCTAAATTATTTCTGACATTTTTCATATGTATATATATGTATGTGTGTGTGTGTGTGTATATGTGCGTATGTATGTGTATGTATGTATATATATATATATATATATATATATATATATGTATATATATATATATATATATTATCCCTGGGGATAGGGGTGAAAGAATACTTCCCACGCATTCCTCGCGTGTCGTAGAAGGCGACTATAGGGGACGGGAGTGGGGGGCCAGAATTCCTCCCCTCCTTGTATTTTTTAACTTTCTAAAATGGGAAACAGAAGAAGGAGTCATGCGGGGAGTGCTCATCCTCCTCGAAGGCTCAGACTGGGGTGTCTAAAGGTGTGTGGATGTAACCAAGATGTGAAAAAAGGAGAGATAAGTAGTATGCTTGAGGAAAGGAACCTGGATGATTTGGCTCTGAGTGAAACGAAGCTCAAAGGTAAAGGGGAAGAGTGGTTTGGGAATGTCTTGGGAGTAAAGTCAGGGGTTAGTGAGAGGACAAGAGCAAGGGAAGGAGTAGCAGTACTCCTGAAACAGGAGTTGTGGGAGTATGTGATAGAATGTAAGAAAGTAAATTCTCGATTAATATGGGTAAAACTGAAAGTTGATGGAGAGAGATGGGTGATTGTTGGTGCATATGCCCCTGGGCATGAGAAGAAAGATCATGAGAGGCAAGTGTTTTGGGAGCAGCTGAATGAGTGTGTTAGTGGTTTTGATGCACGAGACCGGGTTATAGTGATGGGTGATTTGAATGCAAAGGTGAGTAATGTGACAGTTGAGGGAATAATTTGTATACATGGGGTGTTCAGTGTTGTAAATGGAAATGGTGAAGAGCTTGTAGATTTATGTGGTGAAAAAGGAGTGGTGATTGGGAATACCTGGTTTAAAAAGCCAGATATACATAAGTTTACGCATGTAAGTAGGAGAGATGGCCAGAGAGCGTTATTGGATTATGTGTTAATTGACAGGCGCGCGAAAGAGAGACTTTTTGATGTTAATGTGCTGAGAGGTGCAACTGGAGGGATGTCTGATCATTATCTTGTGGAGGCTAAGGTGAAGATTTGTATGGGTTTTCAGAAAAGAAGAGTGAATGTTGGGGTGAAGAGGGTGGTGAGAGTAAGTGAGCTTGGGAAGGAGACTTGTGTGAGGAAGTACCAGGAGGGACTGAGTACAGAATGGAAAAAGGTGAGAACAATGGAAGTAAGGGGAGTGGGGGAAGAATGGGATGTATTTAGGGAATCAGTGATGGATTGCGCAAAAGATGCTTGTGGCATGAGAAGAGTGGGAGGTGGGTTGATTAGAAAGGGTAGTGAGTGGTGGGATGAAGAAGTAGGATTATTAGTGAAAGAGAAGAGAGAGGCATTTGGACGATTTTTGCAGGGAAAAAATGCAATTGAGTGGGGGATGTATAAAAGAAAGAGACAGGAGGTCAAGAGAAAGGTGCAAGAGGTGAAAAAGAGTGCAGATGAGAGTTGGGGTGAGAGACTATCAGTAAATTTTAGGGAGTATAAAAAGATGTTCTGGAAGGAGGTAAATAAAGTGCGTAAGACAAGGGAGCAAATGGGAACTTCAGTGATGGGCGCAAATGGGAAGGTGATAACAAGTAGTGGTGATGTGAGAAGGAGATGGAGTGAGTATTTTGAAGGTTTGTTGAATGTGTTTGATGATAGAGTGGCAGATATAGGGTGTTTTGGTCGAGGTGGTGTGCAAAGTGAGAGGGTTAGGGAAAATGATTTGGTAAACAGAGAAGAGGTAGTAAAAGCTTTGCGGAAGATGAAAGCCGGCAAGGCAGCAGGTTTGGATGGTATTGCAGTGGAATTTATTAAAAAAGGGGGTGACTGTATTATTGACTGGTTGGTAAGGTTATTTAATGTATGTATGACTCATGGTGAGGTGCCTGAGGATTGGCGGAATGCGTGCATAGTGCCATTGTACAAAGGCAAAGGGGATAAGAGTGAGTGCTCAAATTACAGAGGTATAAGTTTGTTGAGTATTCCAGGTAAATTATATGGGAGGGTATTGATTGAGAGGGTGAAGGCATGTACAGAGCATCAGATTAGGGAAGAGCAGTGTGGTTTCAGAAGTGGTACAGGATGTGTGGATCAGGTGTTTGCTTTGAAGAATGTATGTGAGAAATACTTAGAAAAGCAAATGGATTTGTATGTCGCATTTATGGATCTGGAGAAGGCATATGATAGAGTTGATAGAGATGCTCTGTGGAAGGTATTAAGAATATATGGTGTGGGAGGCAAGTTGTTAGAAGCAGTGAAAAGTTTTTATCGAGGATGTAAGGCATGTGTACGTGTAGGAAGAGAGGAAAGTGATTGGTTCTCAGTGAATGTAGGTTTGCGGCAGGGGTGTGTGATGTCTCCATGGTTGTTTAATTTGTTTATGGATGGGGTTGTTAGGGAGGTGAATGCAAGAGTTTTGGAAAGAAGGGCAAGTATGAAGTCTGTTGTGGATGAGAGAGCTTGGGAAGTGTCAGTTGTTGTTCGCTGATGATACAGCGCTGGTGGCTGATTCATGTGGGAAACTGCAGAAGGTGGTGACTGAGTTTGGTAAAGTGTGTGAAAGAAGAAAGTTAAGAGTAAATATGAATAAGAGCAAGGTTATTAGGTACAGTAGGGTTGAGGGTCAAGTCAGTTGGGAGGTAAGTTTGAATGGAGAAAAACTGGAGGAAGTAAAGTGTTTTAGATATCTGGGAGTGGATCTGGCAGCGGATGGAACCATGGAAGCGGAAGTGGATCATAGGGTGGGGGAGGGGGCAAAAATTCTGGGAGCCTTGAAGAATGTGTGGAAGTCGAGAACATTATCTCGGAAAGCAAAAATTTGTATGTTTGAAGGAATAGTGGTTCCAACAATGTTGTATGGTTGCGAGGCATGGGCTATGGATAGAGTTGTGCGCAGGAGGATGGATGTGCTGGAAATGAGATGTTTGAGGACAATGTGTGGTGTGAGGTGGTTTGATCGAGTAAGTAACGTAAGGATAAGAGAGATGTGTGGAAATAAAAAGAGCGTGGTTGAGAGAGCAGAAGAGGGTGTTTTGAAATGGTTTGGGCACATGGAGAGAATGAGTGAGGAAAGATTGACCAAGAGGATATATGTGTCGGAGGTGGAGGGAACGAGAAGTGGGAGACCAAATTGGAGTTGCAAAGATGGAGTGAAAAAGATTTTGTGTGATCGGGGCCTGAACATGCAGGAGGGTGAAGGGAGGGCAAGGAATTGAGTGAATTGGATCGATGTGGTATACCGGGGTTGACGTGTTGTCAGTGGATTGAATCAGGGCATGTGAAGTGTCTGGGGTAAACCATGGAAAGCTGTGTAGGTATGTATATTTGCGTGTGTGGACGTATGTATATACATGTGTATGGGGGTGGGTTGGGCCATTTCTTTCGTCTGTTTCCTTGCGCTACCTCGCAAACGCGGGAGACAGTGACAAAGCCAATATATATATATATATATATATATATATATATATATATATATATATATATATATATATATATATATATATATATGCTAACCGCTAGGCTAAGGGACTGTATAATAGGAAACAACTATTCGAAATACTAAGTACTCGAGTACCCTTCGTCTCACAATGGTGAGCAACGGGGTCTATCGGTTGTTTCCGAACAGAACACATAGCCAGCTGATAGCGTTTTACCGAACCTGACTGTACAACGCGGAGTTATATGAATACGAATAAAGTGTATATGAACGCGCACCTTCATAGAACATACAAAGCTCCAATAGCCAGGATCGAACCTGGGACCCCTTGTGCAAGAGGCAGGCATGCTAACCGCTAGGCTAAGGGACTGTATAATAGGAAACAACTATTCGAAATACTAAGTTGTATGTTCTATGAAGGTGCGCGTTCATATACACTTTATTCGTATTCATATAACTCCGCGTTGTACAGTCAGGTTCGGTAAAACGCTATCAGCTGGCTATGTGTTCTGTTCGGAAACAACCGATAGACCCCGTTGCTCACCATTGTGAGACGAAGGGTATTCGAGTACTTAGTATTTCGAATAGTTGTTTCCTATTATACAGTCCCTTAGCCTAGCGGTTAGCATGCCTGCCTCTTGCACAAGGGGTCCTAGGTTCGATCCTGGCTGTTGGACCTTTGTATGTTCTATGAAGGTGCGTGTTCATATACACTTTATTCGTATATATATATATATATATATATATATATATATTCTTTTTTTATCCCTGGGGATGAGGATATCCCTGGGGATGAGGGAGAAAGAATAGTTCCCACATATTCCCTGCATGTAGTAGAAGGCGAATAAAAGGGAAGGGAGCGGGGGGCTGGAAATCCTCCCCTCTCGTTTTTAATTTTCCAAAAGAAGGAACAGAGAAGGGGGCCAAGTGAGGATATTCCCTCAAAGGCTCAGTCCTCTATTCTTAACGCTACCTTGCTCATGCGGGAAATGGCGAATAGTATGAAAAAAAAAATTCTTTTTCTTTCTTTCAAACTATTCGCCATTTCCTGCATTAACAAGGTAGCGTTAAGAACAGAGGACTGGGCCTCTGAGGGAATATCCTCACTAGGCCCCCTTCTCTGTTCCTTCTTCTGGAAAATTAACAAAAAAAAAAAAAAATCAAGAGGGGAGGATTTCCAGCCCACCGCTGCCTCCCCTTTTAGTCACCTTCTACGACACACAGGGAATATATATATATATATATATATATATATATATATATATATATATATATATATATATATATATATATATATATATATATATATATATATATATATAGATATATATATATTTTTTTTTTCAAACTATTCGCCATTTCCCGCGTTAGTGAGGTAGCGTTAAGAACAGAGGACTGGGCCTTTTTTGGAATATCCTCACCTGGCCCCCTCTGTTTCTTCTTTTGGAAAATTAAAAAAAAAAAAAGAAAAAAAAAACGAGAGGGGAGGATTTCCAGCCCCCGGCTCCCTCCCCTTTTAGTCACCTTCTACGACACGCAGGGAATACGTGGGAAGTATTCTTAATCCCCTATCCCCAGGGATATATATATATATATATATATATATATATATATATATATATATATATATATATATATATATATATATATATATATATATATATATATAATTCTTTGTACAATGGCACTATGCACGCATTCCGCCAATCCTCAGGCACCTCACCATGAGTCATACATACATTAAATAACCTTACCAACCAGTCAACAATACAGTCACCCCCTTTTTTAATAAATTCCACTGCAATACCATCCAAACCTGCTGCCTTGCCGGCTTTCATCTTCCGCAAAGCTTTCACTACCTCTTCTCTGTTTACCAAATCATTTTCCCTAACCCTCTCACTTTGCACACCACCTCGACCAAAACACTCTATATCTGCCACTCTATCATCAAACACATTCAACAAACCTTCAAAATACTCACTCCATCTCCTTCTCACATCACCACTACTTGTTATCACCTCCCCATTTGCGCCCTTCACTGAAGTTCCCATTTGCTCCCTTGTCTTACGCACTTTATTTACCTCCTTCCAGAACATCTTTTTATTCTCCCTAAAATTTAATGATACTCTCTCACCCCAACTCTCATTTGCCCTTTTTTCTCACCTCTTGCACCTTTCTCTTGACCTCCTGTCTCTTTCTTTTATACATCTCCCACTCAATTGCATTTTTTCCCTGCAAAAATCGTCCAAATGCCTCTCTCTTCTCTTTCACTAATACTCTTACTTCTTCATCCCACCACTCACTACCCTTTCTAATCAACCCACCTCCCACTCTTCTCATGCCACAAGCATCTTTTGCGCAATCCATCACTGATTCCCTAAATACATCCCATTCCTCCCCCACTCCCCTTGCTTCCATTGTTCTCACCTTTTTCCATTCTGTACTCAGTCTCTCCTGGTACTTCCTCACACAGGTCTCCTTCTCAAGCTCACTTACTCTCACCACCCTCTTCACCCCTAACATTCACTCTTCTTTTCTGAAAACCCATACAAATCTTCACCTTAGCCTCCACAAGATAATGATCAGACATCCCTCCAGTTGCACCTCTCAGCACATTAACATCCAAAAGTCTCTCTTTCGCACGCCTGTCAATTAACACGTAATCCAATAACGCTCTCTGGCCATCTCTCCTACTTACATAAGTATACTTATGTATATCTCGCTTTTTAAACCAGGTATTCCCAATCATCAGTCCTTTTTCAGCACATAAATCTACAAGCTCTTCACCATTTCCATTTACAACACTGAACACCCCATGTATACCAATTATTCCCTCAACTGCCACATTACTCACCTTTGCATTCAAATCACCCATCACTATAACCCGGTCTCGTGCATCAAAACCACTAACACACTCATTCAGCTGCTCCCAAAACACTTGCCTCTCTTGATCTTTCTTCTCATGCCCAGGTGCATATGCACCAATAATCACCCACCTTTCTCCATCAACTTTCAGTTTTACCCATATTAATCGAGAATTTACTTTCTTACACTCTATCACATACTCCCACAACTCCTGTTTCAGGAGTATTGCCACTCCTTCCCTTGCTCTTGTCCTCTCACTAACCCCTGACTTTACTCCCCAGACATTTCCAAACCACTCTTCCCCTTTACCCTTGAGCTTCGTTTCACTCAGAGCCAAAACATCCAGGTTCCTTTCCTCAAACATACTACCTATCTCTCCTTTTTTCACATCTTGGTTACATCCACACACATTTAGGCACCCCACTCTGAGCCTTCGAGGAGGATGAGCACTCCCCGCGTGACTCCTTCTTCTGTTTCCCATTTTAGAAAGTTAATACAAGGAGGGGAGGGTTTTCTGCCCCCCACTCCCGTCCCCTCTAGTCGCTTTCTACGACACGCGAGGAATACGTGGGAAGTATTCTTTCACCCCTATCCCCAGGGATAATATACATATATATATACATATACACATACACACACATACACATACATACGCACACATACACACACACACACATACATATATATACATATGAAAAATGTAAGAAACAATTTAGAAAACTGAAACTTCTAGCTTGAAATGAATGAAAAAAAGGCAAAGGGGATAAGGGTGAGTGCTCAAATTACAGAGGTATAAGTTTGTTGAGTATTCCTGGTAAATTATATGGGAGGGTATTGATTGAGAGGGTGAAGGCATGTACAGAGCATCAGATTGGGGAAGAGCAGTGTGGTTTCAGAAGTGGTAGAGGATGTGTGGATCAGGTGTTTGCTTTGAAGAATGTATGTGAGAAATACTTAGAAAAGCAAATGGATTTGTATGTAGCATTTATGGATCTGGAGAAGGCATATGATAGAGTTGATAGAGATGCTCTGTGGAAGGTATTAAGAATATATGGGGTGGAGGAAAGTTGTTAGAAGCAGTGAAAAGTTTTTATCGAGGATGTAAGGCATGTGTACGTGTAGGAAGAGAGGAAAGTGATTGGTTCTCAGTGAATGTAGGTTTGCGGCAGGGGTGTATGATGTCTCCATGGTTGTTTAATTTGTTTATGGATGGGGTTGTAAGGGAGGTAAATGCAAGAGTTTTGGAAAGAGGGGCAAGTATGAAGTCTGTTGTGGATGAGAGAGCTTGGGAAGTGAGTCAGTTGTTGTTCGCTGATGATACAGCGCTGGTGGCTGATTCATGTGAGAAACTGCAGAAGCTGGTGACTGAGTTTGGTAAAGTGTGTGGAAGAAGAAAGCTAAGAGTAAATGTGAATAAGAGCAAGGTTATTAGGTACAGTAGGGTTGAGGGTCAAGTCAATTGGGAGGTGAGTTTGAATGGAGAAAAACTGGAGGAAGTGAAGTGTTTTAGATATCTGGGAGTGGATCTGGCAGCGGATGGAACCATGGAAGCGGAAGTGGATCATAGGGTGGGGGAGGGGGCGAAAATTCTGGGAGCCTTGAAGAATGTGTGGAAGTCGAGAACATTATCTCGGAGAGCAAAAATGGGTATGTTTGAAGGAATAGTGGTTCCAACAATGTTGTATGGTTGTGAGGCGTGGGCTATGGATAGAGTTGTGCGCAGGAGGATGGATGTGCTGGAAATGAGATGTTTGAGGACAATGTGTGGTGTGAGGTGGTTTGATCGAGTGAGTAACGTAAGGGTAAGAGAGATGTGTGGAAATAAAAAGAGCGTGGTTGAGAGAGCAGAAGAGGGTGTTTTGAAGTGGTTTGGGCACATGGAGAGGATGAGTGAGGAAAGATTGACCAAGAGGATATATGTGTCGGAGGTGGAGGGAGCAAGGAGAAGAGGGAGACCAAATTGGAGGTGGAAAGATGGAGTGAAAAAGATTTTGTGTGATCGGAGCCTGAACATGCAGGAGGGTGAAAGGAGGGCAAGGAATAGAGTGAATTGGAGCGATGTGGTATACCGGGGTTGACGTGCTGTCAGTGGATTGAATCAAGGCATGTGAAGCGTCTGGGGTAAACCATGGAAAGCTGTGTAGGTATGTATATTTGCGTGTGTGGACGTATGTATATACATGTGTATGGGGGGGGGGGGTTGGGCCATTTCTTTCGTCTGTTTCCTTGCGCTACCTCGCAAACGCGGGAGACAGCGACAAAGTAAAAAAAAAAAATACAATTCTGTTTCCCCTTTTAGAAAGTCAAAATACAAGGAGGGGAGGGTTTCTATGACACGTGAGGAATGCGTGGGAAGTATTCTTTCTCCCCTATCCCCTAGGAGTGGCTCTGGCAGCGGATGCAACCATGGAGGCAGAAGTGAATCATTGGGTGGGGGAGGGGGCGAAAATTCTGGGAGCCTTGAAGAATGTTTGGAAGTCGAGAACATTATCTCGGAAAGAAAAAATGAGTATGTTTGAAGGAATAGTGATTCCCCAGGGAAATATATATATATATATATATATATATATATATATATATATATATATATATATATATATATATATATATATATATATATATATATATATATATATACATTTATTTATTATTTATTTTGCTTTGTCGCTGTCTCCCGCGTTAGAGAGGTAGTGCAAGGAAACAGACGAAAGAATGGCCCAACCCACCCACATACACATGTATATACATACACGTCCACACACACAAATATACATACCTATACATCTCAATATACACATATATATACACACACAGACATATACATATATACACATTACATAATTCATACTGTCTGCCTTTATAAATTCCCATCGCCACCTCGCCACACATGGAATAATAACCCCCTCCCCCCTCATGTGTGTGAGGTAGCGCTAGGAAAAGACAACAAAGGCCCCATTCGTTCACACTCAGTCTCTGGCTGTCATGTAATAATACACAGAAACGCCAGCTCCCTTTCTACATCCAGGCCCCACACAACTTTCCATGGTATACCCCAGACGCTTCACATGCCCTGGTTCAATCCATTGACAGCACGTCGACCCTGGTATACCACATCGTTCCAGTTCACTCTATTCCTTGCACACCTTTCACCCTCCTGCATGTTCAGGCCCCAATCACTCAAAATCTTTTTCACTCTATCTTTCCACCTCCAATTTGGTCTCCCACTTCTCCTTGTTCCCTCCACTTCTGACACATATATCCTCTGGTCAATCTTTCATCACTCATTCTCTCCAAGTGACCAAACCATTTCAAAACACCCTCTTCTGCTCTCTCAACCACACTCTTTTTATTTCCACACATCTCTCTTACCCTTACATCACTTACTCGATCAAACCATCTCACACCACATATTGTCCTCAAACATCTCATTTCCAGCACATCCATCCTCCTGCGCACAACTCTATCCATAGCCCATGCCTCGCAACCATACAATATTGTTGGAACCACTATTCCTTCAAAAATACCCATTTTTGCTTTCCGAGATAATGTTCTCGACTTCCACAAATTCTTCAATTTTCCCAGGATTTTCGCCCCCTCCCCCACCCTGTGATTCACTTCCGCGTCCATGGTTCCATCCGCTGCCAGATCCACTCCCAGATATCTAAAACACTTTACTTCCTCCAGTTTTTCTCCATTCAAACTTACCTCCCAATTGACTTGACCCTCAACCCTATTGTACCTAATAACCTTGCTCTTATTTACATTCACTCTCAACTTTCTTCTTACAAACACTTTACCAAACTCAGTCACCAGCTTCTGCAGTTTCTCACATGAATCAGCCACCAGCGCTGTATCATCAGTGAACAACAACTGACTCACTTCCCAAGCTCTGTCATCCACAACAGACTGCATACTCTTGCATTCACCTCCCTAACAACCCCATCCATAAACAAATTAAAGAACCATGGAGAATCACACACCCCTGCCGCAAACCTACATTCACTGAGAACCAATCACTTTCCTCTCTTCCTAAACGTACACATGCCTTACATCCTCGATAAAAGCTTTTCACTGCTTCTAACAACTTGCCTCCCACACCAAATATTCTTAATACCCTCCACAGAGCATCTCTATCAACTCTATCATATGCCTTCTCCAGATCCATAAATGCTACACACAAATGCATTTGCTTTTTAAGTAGTTCTCACATACATTCTTCAAAGCAAACACCTGATCCACACATCCTCTACCACTTCTGAAACCACAATGCTCTCCCACAATCTGATTCTCTGTACATGCCTTCACCCTCTCAATCAATACCCTCCCATATAATTTACCAGGAATACTCAACAAACTTATACCTCTGTAATTTGAGCACTCACTCTTATCCCCTTTGCCTTTGTACAATGGCACTATGCAAGCATTTCGCCAATCCTCAGGCATCTCACCATAAATCATACATACATTAAATAATCTTACCAAGAAGTCCACAATTCAGTCACCCACTTTTTTTTAATAAATTCCACTGCAATGCCATCCAAACCTGCTGACTTGCCAGCTTTCATCTTCCGCAAAGCTTTTACTACCTCTTCTCTGTTTACCAAATCATTTTCCCTAACCCTCTCACTTTGCACACCACCTCGACCAAAACACCCTATATCTGCCACTCTATCATCAAACACATTCAACAAACCTTCAAAATACACACTCCATCTCCTTCTCACATCACCACTACTTGTTATCACCTCCCCATCAGCCGCCTTCACTGAAGTTCCCATTTGCTCCTTTGTCTTATGCACTTTATCTACCTCCTTCCAAAACATCTTTTTATTCTCCCTAAAATTTAATTATACTCTCTTACCCCAACTCTCATTTGCCCTCTTTTTCACCACTTGCACCTTTCTCTTGACCTCCTGCCTCTTTCTTTTATACATCTCCCACCATATTGCATTTTTCCCTGCAAAAATCGTCCAAATGCCTCTCTCTTCTCTTTCACTAATAATCTTACTTCTTCATCCCACCACTCACTACCCTTTCTAATCAACCCACCTCCCACTCTTCTCATGCCACAAGCATCTTTTGCGCAAGCCATCAGTGCTTCCCTAAATACATCCCATTCCTCCCCCACTCCCCTTACTTCCTTTGTTCTCATCTTTTTCCATTCTGTACTCACTCTCTCCTGGTACTTCCTCACACAAGTCTCCTTCCCAAGCTCACTTACTCTCACCACTCTCTTCACCCCAAGATTCTTCTTTTCTGAAAACCCCTACAAATCCTCACCTTCGCCTCCACAAGATAATGATCAGACATCCCTCCAGCTGCACCTCTCAGCACATTAACATCCAAAAGCCTCGCTTTCGCGCGCCTATCAATTAACACGTAATCCAATAACGCTCTCTGGCCATCTCTCCTGCTTACATGCGTATACTTATGTATATCTCGCTTTTTAAACCAGGTATTCCCAATCACCAGTCCTTTCTCAGCACACAAATCTACAAGCTCTTTACCATTTCCATTTACAACACTGAACACCCCATGTATACCAATTATTCCCTCCACTGCCACATTACTCACCTTTGCATTCAAATCACCCATCACTATAACCCGGTCTTGCGCATCAAAACCACTAACACACTCATTGAGCTGCTCCCTAAACACTTGCCTCTCATGATCTTTCTTCTCATGCCCAGGTGCATATGCACCAATCTCTCTCTATCGACTTTCAGTTTTACCCATATCAATCTAGAGCTTACTTACACTCTATCACATACTCCCACAACTCCTGTTTCAGGAGTAGTGCTACTCCTTCCCTTGCTCTTGTCCGCTCACTAACCCATGACTTTACTCCCAAGACATTCCCAAACCACTCTTCCCCTTTATCCTTGAGCTTCGTTTCACTCAGAGCCAAAACATCCAGGTTCCTTTCCTCAAACATACTACCTATCTCTCCTTTTTTCTCATCTTGGACACATCCACACACATTAAGACACCCCAATTTGAGCCTTCGAGGAGGATGAGCACTCCCCGCGTGACTCCTTCTTCTGTTTCCCCTTTTAGAAAGTTAAAATACAAGGAGGGGAGGGTTTCTGGCCCCCAGCCCCCGTCCCCTTTAGGCGACTTCTACGATACGTGAGGAATGTATGGGAAGTAATCTTTCTCCCCTATCCCCAGGGAGATATATATATATATATATATATATATATATATATATATATATATATATATATATATATATATATATATATATCTTTCTTTCTTTCAAACTATTCGCCATTTCCCGCATTAGCGAGGTAGCGTTAAGAACAGAGGACTGGGCCTTTGAGGGAATACCCTCACCTGGCCCAATTCTCTGTTCCTCCTTTTGGAAAAATAAAAAAAAAAAAAAACCGAGAGGGGAGGATTTCCAGCCCCTCGCTCCCTCCCCTTTTAGTCGCCTTCTACGACACGCAGGGAATACGTGGGAAGTATTCTTAATCCCCTATCCCCAGGGATATATATATATATATATATATATATATATATATATATATATATATATATATATATATATATATATATATATATATATATATATAATTTTTTTTTTTTTTTTTTTGCTTTGTCGCTGTCTCCCGCGTTTGCGAGGTAGCGCAAGGAAACAGACGAAAGAAATGGCCCAACCCACCCCCATACACATGTATATACATACGTCCACACACGCAAATATACATACCTACACAGCTTTCCATGGTTTACCCCAGACGCTTCACATGCCTTGATTCAATCCACTGACAGCACGTCAACCCCGGTATACCACATCGCTCCAATTCACTCTATTCCTTACCCTCCTTTCACCCTCCTGCATGTTCAGGCCCCGATCACACAAAATCTTTTTCACTCCATCTTTCCACCTCCAATTTGGTCTCCCTCTTCTCCTCGTTCCCTCCACCTCCGACACATATATCCTCTTGGTCAATCTTTCCTCACTCATTCTCTCGATGTGACCAAACCATCTCAAAACACCCTCTTCTGCTCTCTCAACCACGCTCTTTTTATTTCCACACATCTCTCTTACCCTTACGTTACTCACTCGATCAAACCACCTCACACCACACATTGTCCTCAAACATCTCATTTCCAGCACATCCATCCTCCTGCGCACAACTCTATCCATAGTCCACGCCTCATAACCATACAACATTGTTGGAACCACTATTCCTTCAAACATACCCATTTTTGCTTTCCGAGATAATGTTCTCGACTTCCACACATTCTTCAAGGCTCCCAGAATTTTCGCCCCCTCCCCCACCCTATGATCCACTTCCGCTTCCATGTTTCCATCCGCTGCCAGATCCACTCCCAGATATCTAAAACACTTCACTTCCTCCAGTTTTTCTCCATTCAAACTCACCTCCCAATTGACTTGACCCTCAACCCTACTGTACCTAATAACCTTGCTCTTATTCACATTTACTCTTAACTTTCTTCTTTCACACACTTTACCAAACTCAGTCACCAGCTTTTTCAGTTTCTTACATGAATCAGCCACCAGCGCTGTATCATCAGCGAACAAGAACTGACTCACTTCCCAAGCTCTCTCATCCCCAACAGACTTCATACTTGCCCCTCTTTCCAAAACTCTTGCATTCACCTCCCTAACAACCCCATCCATAAACAAATTAAACAACCATGGAGACATCACATACCCCTGCCGCAAACCTACATTCACTGAGAACCAATCACTTTCCTCTCTTCCTACATGTACACATGCCTTACATCCTCGATAAAAACTTTTCACTGCTTCTAACAACTTGCCTCCCACACCATATATTCTTAATACCTTCCACAGAGCATCTCTATCAACTCTATCATATGCCTTCTCCAGATCCATAAATGCTACATACAAATCCATTTGCTTTTCTAAGTATTTCTCACATACATTCTTCAAAGCAAACACCTGATCCACACATCCTCTACCACTTCTGAAACCACACTGCTCTTCCCCAGTCTGATGCTCTGTACATGCCTTCACCCTCTCAATCAATACCCTCCCATATAATTTGCCAGGAATACTCAACAAACTTTTACCTCTGTAATTTGAGCACTCACTCTTATCCCCTTTGCCTTTGTACAATGGCACTATGCACGCATTCCGCCAATCCTCAGGCACCTCACCATGAGTCATACATACATTAAATAACCTTACCAACCAGTCAACAATACAGTCACCCCCTTTTTTAATAAATTCCACTGCAATACCATCCAAACCTGCTGCCTTGCCGGCTTTCATCTTCCGCAAAGCTTTTACTACCTCTTCTCTGTTTACCAAATCATTTTCCCTAACCCTCGCACTTTGCACACCACCTCGACCAAAACACCCTATATCTACCACTCTATCATCAAACACATTCAACAAACCTTCAAAATACTCACTCCATCTCCTTTCCACATCACCACTACTTGTTATCACCTCCCCATTTGCGCCCTTCACTGAAGTTCCCATTTGCTCCCTTGTCTTACGCACTTTATTTACCTCCTTCCAGAACATCTTTTTATTCTCCCTAAAATTTAATGATACTCTCTCACCCCAACTCTCATTTGCCCTTTTTTTTTTTCACCTCTTGCACCTTTCTCTTGACCTCCTGTCTCTTTGTTTTATACCTCTTCCACTCAATTTCATTTTTTCTATATATATATATATATATATATATATATATATATATATATATATATATATATATATATATATATATATATATATATATATATATATATATATACATATATATATATATATATATATATATATATATATATATGTATATATATATCCCTGGGGATAGGGGAGGAAGAATACTTCCCACGTATTTTCTGCGTGTCGTAGAAGGCGACTAAAAGGGAAGGGAGCGGAGGGCTGGAAATCTCATTTTTTCTTTTCCAAAAGAAGGAACAGACAAGGGGGCCAGGTGAGGATATTCCCTCACAGGCCCAGTACTCTGTTCTTAAGGCTATCTCGCTGGTGCGGGAAATGGCGAATAGTATGAAAGTAAAATATATATATATATATATATATATATATATATATATATATATATATATATATATATATATATATATATATATATATATATATTTTTTTTTTTTTCTTTTTTGCTTTGTCGCTGTGTCCCGCGTTTGCGAAGTAGCGCAAGGAAACAGACGAAAGAAATGGCCCAACCCATCCCCATACATATGTATATACATACACGTCCACACACGCAAATATACCTACATATACATCTCAATGTACACATATATATACACACACAGACACATACATATATACCCATGCACACAATTCACACTGTCTGCCTTTTATTCATTCCCATCGCCACCTCGCCACGCATGGAATACCATCCCCCTCCCCCCTCATGTGTGCGAGGTAGCGCTAGGAAAAGACAACAAAGGCCCCATTCGTTCAAACTCAGTCTCTAGCTGTCATGCAATAATGCCCGAAATCACAGCTCCCTTTCCACATCCATTCCTCACACAACTTTCCATGGTTTACCCCAGACGCTTCACATGCCCTGATTCAATCCACTGACAGCACGTCAACCCCGGTATACCACATCGATCCAATTCACTCTATTCCTTGCCCGCCTTTCACCCTCCTGCATGTTTAGGCCCGGATCACTCAAAATCTTTTTCACTCCATCTTTCCGCCTCCAGTTTGGTCTCCCACTTCTCCTTGTTCCCTCCACCTCCGACACATATATCCTCTTGGTCAATCTTTCCTCACTCATTCTATCCATGTGCCCACACCATTTCAAAACAACCTCTTCTGCTCTCTCAACCACGCTCTTTTTATTTCCACACATCTCTCTTACCCTTACATTACTTACTCGATCAAACCACCTCACACCACACATTGTCCTCAAACATCTCATTTCCAGCACATCCACCCTCCTGCGCACAACTCTATCCATAGCCCACGCCTCGCAACCATACAACATTGTTGGAACCACTATTCCTTCAAACATACCCATTTTTGCTTTCCGAGATAATGTTCTCGACTTCCACACATTCTTCAAGGCTCCCAGGATTTTCGCCCCCTCCCCCACCCTATGATTCACTTCCGCTTCCATGGTTCCATCCGCTGCCAGATCCACTCCCAGATATCTAAAACACTTTACTTCCTCCAGTTTTTCTCCATTCTAACTTACTTCCTAATTGACTTGACCCTCAACCCTACTGTACCTAACAACCTTGCTCTTATTCACATTTACCCTTAACTTTCTTCTTTCACACACCAGCTTCTGTCACCAGCTTCTGCAGTTTCTCACATGAATCAGCCACCAGCGCTGTATCATCAGCGAACAACAACTGACTCACTTCCCAAGCTCTCTCATCCACAACAGACTTCATACTTGCCCCTCTTTCCAAAACTCTTGCATTCACCTCCCTAACAACCCCATCCATAAACAAATTAAACAACCATGGAGACATCACACACCCCTGCCGCAAACCTTCATTCACTGAGAACCAATCACTTTCCTCTCTTCCTACACGTGCACATGCCTTACATCCTCGATAAAAACTTTTCACTGCTTCTAACAACTTGCCTCCCACACCATATATTCTTAATACCTTCCACAGAGCATCTCTATCAACTCTATCATATGCCTTCTCCAGATCCATGAATGCTACATACAAATCCATTTGCTTTTCTAAGTATTTCTCACATACATTCTTGACCTGATCCACATATCCTCTACCACTTCTGAAACCACACTGCTCTTCCCCAATCTGATGCTCTGTACATGCCTTCACCCTCTCAATCAATACCCTCCCATATAATTTACCAGGAATACTCAACAAACTTATACCTCTGTAATTTGAGCACTCACTCTTATCCCCTTTGCCTTTGTACAATGGCACTATGCAAGCATTCCGCCAATCTTCAGGCACCTCACCATGAGTCATACATACATTAAATAACCTTACCAACCAGTCATCAATACAGTCACCCCCTTTTTTAATAGATTCCACTGCAATACCATCCAAACCTGCTGCCTTGCCGGCTTTCATCTTCCGCAAAGCTTTTACTACCTCTTCTCTGTTTAAATAATCATTTTCCCTAACCCTCTCACTTTGCGCACCACCTCGACCAAGACACCCTATATCTGCCACTCTATCATCAAACACATTCAACAAACCTTCAAAATACTCACTCCATCTCCTTCTCACATCACCACTACTTGTTATCACCTCCCCATTAGCGCCCTTCACTGAAGTTCCCATTTGCTCCCTTGTCTTACGCATTTTATTTATCTCCTTCCAGAACATCTTTTTATTCTCCCTAAAATTTACTGATAGTCTCTCACCCCAACTCTCATTTGCCTTCCTTTCACCTCTTGCACCTTTCTCTTGACCTCCTGTCTCTTTCTTTCATACATCTCCCTCTTAATTGCATTTTTTCCCTCCAAAAATCGTCCAAAAGCCTCTCTCTTCTCTTTCACTAATAATCTTACTTCTTCATCCCACCACTCACTACCCTTTCTAATCAACCCACCTCCCACGCTTCTCATGCCACAAGCATCTTTTGCGCACTCCATCACTGATTCCCTAAATGCATCCCATTTCTCCCCCACTCCCCTTACTTCCATTGTTCTCACCTTTTTCCATTCTGTACTCAGTCTCTCCTGGTACTTACTCACACAATCTCCTTCCCAAGCTCACTTACTCTCAACACCTTTTTCACCCCAACATTCACTCTTCTTTTCTGAAAACCCATACAAATCTTCACCTTAGCCTCCACAAGATAATGATCAGACATCCCTCCAGTCGCACCTCTCAGCACATTAACATCCTAAAGTCTCTCTTTCACGCGCCTGTCAATTAACACGTAATCCAATAACGCTTTCTGGCCATCTCTCCTCCTTACATACGTATACTTATGTATATCTCTCTTTTTAAACCAGGTATTCCCAATCACCAGTCCTTTTTCAGCACATAAATCTACAAGATCTTCACCATTTCCATTTACAACACTGAACACCCTATGTATACCAATTATTCCCTCAACTGCCACATTACTCACCTTTGCATTCAAATCACCCATCACTATAACCCGGTCTTGTGCATCAAAACCACTAACACACTCATTCAGCTGCTCCCAAAACACTTGCCTTTCATGATGTTTCTTTTCATGCCCAGGTGCATATGCACCAATAATCACCCATCTCTCTCCATCAACTTTCAGTTTTACCCATATCAATCGAGAATTTACTTTCTTACATTTTTTTTACATACTCCCACAACTCCTGTTTCAGGAGTAGTGCTACTCCTTCCCTTGCTCTTCTCCTCTCACTAACCCCTGACTTTACTCCCAAGACATTCCCAAACCACTCTTCCGCTGTACCCTTGAGCTTCGTTTTACTCAGAGCCAAAACATCCAGGTTCCTTTCCTCAAACATACTACCTATCTCTCCTTTTTTCACATCTTGGTTACATCCTCACACATTTAGACACCCCAATCTGAGTCTACGAGGAGGATGAGCACTCTCCGCGTGACTCCTTGTGTTTCCCATTTTTTAGAAAGTTAAAATACAAGGAGGGGAGGATATATATATATATATATATATATATATATATATATATATATATATATATATATATATATATATATATATATATATATATATATATATATATATATATATATATATTCATTATTTATCTATTATAATTTGTCGCTGTCTCCCGCGTTAGCGAGGTAGTGCAAGGGAACAGACGAAAGAATGGCCCAACCCACCCACATACAAATGTACATACATACTCGTCTACACACGCACATATACATACTTATACATCTCAACGTATAGACAAATATACACACATAGACATATACATATATACACATGTACATACTTCACCCTGTCTGCCCTTACTCATTCCCGTTGCTACCCCGCCGCACATGAAATGAAAACCCCCTTCCCCCGCATGTGCACGAGGTAGCGCTAGGAAAAGACAACAAAGGCCACATTCGTTCACACTCGGTCTCTAGCTGCCATGTAAAATGCACCGAAACCACAGGTTCCCTTTCCACATCCAGGCCCCACAGAATTTTCCATGGTTTACCCCAGACGCTTCACATGCTCTGGTTCAATCCATTGACAGCACATCGACCCCGGTATATCACAACGTTCGAATTCACTTCATTCCTTACACTCCTTTCACCCTCCTGCATGTTCAGGCCCTGATCACTCAAAATCTTTTTCACTTCATCTTTCCACCTCCAATTTGGTCTCCCACTTCTCCTCGTTTCCTCCACCTCTGACACATATATCCTCCTTGTCAATCTTTCCTCACTCATTCTCTCCATGTGACCAAACCATTTCAAAACACCCTCTTCTGCTCTCTGAACCACATTCTTTTTACTACCACACATCTCTCTTACCCTATTATTACTTACTCGATCAAACCACCTCACACCACATATTGTCCTCAAACATGTCATTTCCAGCACATCCACTCTCCTCCGCCCAACTCTATTTATAGCCCACGCCTCGTAACCATACAACATTGTTGGAACCACTATTCCTTAAAACATACATATTTTTGCTTTCCAAGATAACGTTCTCGACTTCCACACATTTTTCAACGCTCCCAGAACTTTTGCCCCCTCCCCCGCCCTATGATTCACTTCCGCTTCCATGGTTCCATCCGCTGCCAAATCTACTCCCAGATATCTAAAACACTTCACTTCCCCCAGTTTTTCTTCATTAAAACTTACCTCCCAACTGACTTGTTCCTCAACCCTACTGTACCTAATAACCTTGCTCTTATTCACATTTACTCTCAGCTTTCTTCTTTCACGCACTTTACCAAACTCAGTCGCCAGCTTCTGCAGTTTCTAACCCGAATCAGCCACCAGCACTGTATCATCAGTGAACAACAACTGACTCACTTCCCAAGCTCTCTCGTCCGCAACAGACTGCATACTTGCCCCTCTTTCCAAAACTCTTGTATTCACCTCCCTAATGACCCCATCCATAAACAAATTAAGCAACCCTGGAGACATCACGCACCCTTGCTGCAAACCAACATTCAGTGAGAACAAATAACTTTTCTGTCTTCCTACTCGTACACATGCCTTACATCCTCGATAAAAACTTTTCACTGCTTCTAACAACTTACCTCCCACAACATATATTCTTAATACCTTCCACAGAGAATCTGTATGATCTCTATCATATGCCTTCTCCAGATCCACAAATGTTACATACAAATCCATTTGCTTTTCAAAGTATTTCTTACATACATTCTTCAAAGCAAACACTTGATCCACACATCCTCTACCACTTCTGAAACCACACTGCTCTTCCCCAATCTGATGCTCTGTACATGCCTTCACCCTCTCAATAAATATCCTCCCATACAATCTTCCAGGATTACTCAACAAACTTATACCTCTGAAATTTGAGCACTCACTTTTATCCCTTTTGCCTTTGTACAATGGCACTATGCAAGCATTCCGCCAATCACCATGAGTCTTACATACATTAAATAACCTTACCAACCATTCACCCCCTTTTTTAATAGATTCCACTGCAATACCATACAAACCCGCTGCCTTACCGACTTTCATCTTCCGCAAAGCTTTTACTACCTCCTCTCTGTTTACCAAATCCTTCTCCCTAACCCTTTCACTTTGCACACCACCTCAACCAAAACACCCTATATCTGCCATTCTATCATCAAACACATTCAACAAAACTTCAAAATACTCACTCTATCTCCTTCTCACATCACTACTACTTGTTAGCACCTCCCCATTAGCCCCCTTCACTGATGTTCCCATTTGTTTCCTTATCTTCCGCACTTTATTTACCTCCTTCCAAAGCATCTTTTTATTCTCCCTGATATTTAATGATACTCTCTCACCCCTACTCTCATGTGCCCTCTTTTTTGCCTCTTGCACCTTTCTCTTGACCTCCTGCCTCTTTCTTTTATACATCTCCCACTCATTTGCATTATTTCCCTGCAAAAATCGTCCAAATGCCTCTCTCTTCTCTTTCACTAATAATCATACTTCTTCATCCCACCACTCACTGCCCTTTCTAATCTGCCCACCTCCCACGCTTCTCATGCCACAAGTATCTTTTGCACAAGCCATCACTGCTTCCCTAAATACATCCCATTCCTCCCTCACTCCCCTTACGTCCTTTGTTCTCACCTTTTTCCATTCTGTACTCAGTCTCTCCTAGGACTTCCTCACACAAGTCTCCTTCCCAAGCTCACTTACTCTCACCACTCTTTTCACCCCAACATTCTCTCTTCTTTTCTGAAAACCTCTACAAATCTTCACCTTCGCCTCCACAAGGTAATGATCAGACATCCCTCCAGTTGCACCTCTAACACATATTAACATCCAAAAGTCTCTCTTTTGCGCGCGTTCTTATGCACTTTGTTTGTATTCATATACCTCCGCGTTGTACAGTTAGGTTCGGTAAAATGCTATCTGCTGGCAGTGTGAGCCTGACGGGAAATGACTGGTGTAGATTTCGTTGCTCGCCAACGTGAGACGAAGGGTATTCGAGTACATACTATTCGAATTCGTCATTTTTCCTATTAGGGGCGATCATCGCCCAGCGGTAGTGCTCCCACCTGTTGCACAGGGGTTCCGGGTTCGATCCTGGATGTTGGAGGTTTGTATGTTATATGAAGGTGCGCGTTCACATGTACTTTGTTCGTATTCATATACCTCTGCGTTGTACAGTTAGTTTCGGTAAAACGCTATCTTCTGCCTGTGTGAGCCTGACGGGAAATGACTGGTGTAGACCCAGTTGCTCACCAACGGGAGACGAAGGGAGAAAGAATACTTCCCACGCATTCCTCACGTGTCGTAGAAGGCGACTGAAGGAGACAGGAGCGGGGGGCTGGAAACCCTCCCCTCCTTGTATTTTAACTTTCTAAAAGGGGAAACAGAAAAAGGAGTCATGCGGGGAGTGCTCATCCTCCTCGAAGGCTCAGATTGGGGTGTCTTAATGTGTGTGGATGTAACCAAGATGAGAAAAAATGAGAGATAGGTAGTATGTTTGAGGAAAGGAACCTGGATGTTTTGGCTCTGAGTGAAACGAAGCTCAAGGGTAAAGGGGAAGACTGGTTTGGGAATGTCTTGGGAGTAAAGTCAGGGGTTAGTGAGAGGACAAGAGCAAGGGCAGGAGTAGCCCTAATCCTGAAACAGGAGTGGTGGGAGTATGTAATAGAGTGTAAGAAAGTAAGCTCTAGATTGATATGGGTAAAACTGAAAGTGGATGGAGAGAGATGGGTGATCATTGGTGCACATGTAGTTGGGCGTGAGAAGAAAGATCATGACAGGCAAGTGTTTTGGGAGCAGCTGAATGAGTGTGTTAGTAGTTTTGATGCACGAGACTGGGTTATAGTGATGGGTGATTTGAATGCAAAGGTGAGTAATGTGGCAGTTGAGGGAATAATTGGTGTACATGGGGTGTTCAGTGTTGTAAATGGAAATGGTGAAGAGCTTGTAGATTTATGTGCTGAAAAAGGACTGGTGATTGGGAATACTTGGTTTAAAAAGAGAGATATACATAAGTATACTATGTAAGTAGGAGAGATGGCCAGAGAGAGTTATTGGATTACGTGTTAATTGATAAGCGCGCGAAAGAGAGACTTTTGGATGTTAATGTGCTGAGAGGTGCAACTGGAGGGATGTCTGATCATTATCTTGAAGATACAAAAGTGAAGATTTGTAGAGGTTTTCAGAAAAGAAGAGAGAATCTTGGGATGAAGAGAGTGGCGAGAGTAAGTGAGCTTGGTAAGGAGACTTGTGTGAGGAAGTACCAGGAGAGACTGAGTACAGAATGGAAAAAGGTGAGAACAAAGAACGTAAGGGGAGTGGAGGAGGAATGGGATGTATTTAGGGAAGCAGTGATGGCTTGCGCAAAAGATGCTTGTGGCATGAGAAGCGTGGGAGGTGGGCAGATTAGAAAGGGTAGTGAGTGGTGGGATGAAGAAGTAAGATTATTAGTGAATGAGAAGAGAGAGGCATTTGGACGATTTTTGCATGGAAGTAATGCAAATGAGTGGGAGATGTATAAAAGAAAGAGGCAGGAGGTCAAGAGAAAGGTGCAAGAGGTGAAAAAGAGGGCAAATGAGAGTTGGTGTGACAGAGTATCATTAAATTTTTGGGAGAATAAAACGATGTTTTGGAAGGAGATAAATAAAGTGCATAAGACAAGGGAACAAATGGGAACTTCAGTGAAGGGGGCTAATGGGGAGGTGATAACAAGTAGTGGTGATGTGAGGAGATGGAGTGAGAATTTTGAAGGTCTGTTGGATGTGTTTGATGATAGAGTCGCAGATATAGGGTGTTTAGGTTGAGGTGGTGTGCCAAGTGAGAGGGTTAGGGAGAATGATTTGGTAAACAGAGAAGAGGTAGTAAAAGCTTTGCGGAAGATGAAAGCAGGCAAGGCAGCGGATTCAGATGTTATTGCAGTGGAATTTATTAAAAAAGGGGTGACTGTATTGTTGACTGGTTGGTAAGGTTATTCAATGTATGTATGACTCATGGTGAGGTGCCTGAGAATTGGCGGAATGCGTGCATAGTGCCATTGTGCAAAGGCAAAGGGGATAAAAGTGAATGCTCAAACTACAGAGGTATAAGTTTGTTAAGTATTCCTAGGAAATCATTTGGAAGGGTATTGATTGAGAGGGTGAAGGCATCTTACAGAGCATCAGATTGTGGGAGAGCAGTGTGGTTTCAGAAGTGGTAGAGGATGTGTGGATCAGGTGTTTGCTTTGAAGAATGTATGTGAGAAATACTTAGAAAAGCAAATGGATTTGTATGTAGCATTTATGGATCTGGAGAAGGCATATGATAGAGTTGAAAGAGATGCTCTGTGGAAGGTAAAAAGAATATATGGTGTGGGAAGCAAGTTGTTAGAAGCAGTGAAAATTTTTTTATCGAGGATGTAAGGCATGTGTACGTGTAGGAAGAGAGGAAAGTGATTGGTTCTCAGTGAATGATGGTTTGCGGCAGGGGTGTGTGATGTCTCCATGGTTGTTTAATTTGTTTATGGATGGGGTTGTTTGGGAGGTGAATGCAAGAGTTTTGGAAAGAGGGGCAAGTATGCAATCTTTTGTGGATAAGAGAGCTTGGGAAGTGAGTCAGTTGTTGTTTGCTGATGATACAGCGCTGGTGGCTGATTCGTGTGCGAAACTGCAGAAGCTATTGACTGAGTTTGGTAAAGTGTGTAAAAGAAGAAAGCTGAGAGTTAATGTAAATAAGAGCAAGGTTATTAGGTACAGTAGGGTTGAGGGACAAGTGAACTGGGAGGTAAGTTAGAATGGATAAAAACTGGAGGAAGTGAAGTGTTTTAGATATCTGGGAGTGGATTTGGCAGCTGGGGGAAGTGAAGTGTTTTAGATATCTGGGAGTGGATTTGGCAGCGGATGGAACCATGGAAGCGGTGGGGGAGGGGGCTAAAGTTCTGGGAGCGTTGAAGAATACATGGAAGTCGAGAACATTATCTCGGAAATCAAAAATGGGTATGCTTGAAGGAATAGTGTTTCCAACAATGTTATATGGTTGCGAGGCGTGGGCTATATAAAAAATTGTGCGGAGGAGGGTGAATGTGTTGGAAATGAGATGTTTGAGGACAATATGTGGTGTGAGGTGGTTTGATCAAGTAAGTAATAATAGGGTAAGAAAGATTTGTGGTAATAAAATGGTTTGGTTACATGGAGAGAATGAGGGAGGAAAGATTGACCAAGAGGATATATGTGTCAGAGGTGGAGGGAACGAGGAGAAGTGGGAGACCAATTGGAGGTGGAAAGATGGAGTAAAAAGGATTTTGAGTGATCGGGGTCTGAACATGCAGGAGGGTGAAAGCGTGCAAGGAATAGATTTTAGTGAATTGGAACTATGTGGTATAGTTGGGTTTTGACGTTGTCAATGGATGGAATCCACGGCATGTGGAAGGTCTGGGGTAAACCATGGAAAGTTGTGTGGGGGGCCTGGAATGTGGAAGGGAGCTGTGGTTTCGGTGCATTATACATAACAGTAAGAGACTGAGTATAAACGAATGTGCCTTTGTTGTCTTTTCCTAGGCGATACTTCGCGCACGGCGGGGAAGGGGGTTGTATATTTCATGTGTGGCGGAGTGGTAAGTAGTGGTGATGAGAATAGATAAAGGCAGAAGACAGTATGAATTTATGTCATGTGTTATTTTATTGTATATGTCTGTGTATTTATATATATATATATTTATATATATATATATATATATATATATATATATATATATATATATATTAT
>NC_092278.1:29408004-29476127 GCF_036320965.1 Panulirus ornatus
ACTCAGTCACCAGCTTCTGCAGTTTCTCACATGAATCAGCCACCAGCGCTGTATCATCAGCGAACAACAACTGACTCACTTCCCAAGCTCTCTCATCCCCAACAGACTTCATACTTGCCCCTCTTTCCAAAACTCTTGCATTCACCTCCCTAACAACCCCATCCATAAACAAATTAAACAACCATGGAGACATCACACACCCCTGCCGCAAACCTACATTCACTGAGAACCAATCACTTTCCTCTCTTCCTACACGTACACATGCCTTACATCCTCGATAAAAACTTTTCATATATATATAGGAAAGGATCACACTTTTGTACCGTCTCCCGCGTTAGCGAGGTAGCGCAAGGAAACAGACGAGGAATGGCCCAGCCCACCCACTTACACATTTATATACATAAACACCCACACACGTACATATACATACATATACATTTCACCGAATACATATGCATACACAGGCATATACATATATACAAGTACATATTCATACTTGCTGCCTTCATCCATTCTCGTCGCCACCCTGCCACACACGAAATAACAATCCCCCTCAGGGAGATAGCGCCAGGAACAGACAAAGAAAGGCTACATTCGTTCACACAGTCTCTAGCTGTCATATGTAACGCACCGAAACCACAGCTCCCTTTCCACATCCAGGCCCCACAGACCTTTCCATGGTTTAGCCCAGACGCTGCACATGCCCTGGTTGTATCCATTGACAGCACGCCGACCTCGGTATACCACATCGTTCCAGTTCACTCTATTCCTTGCACGCTTTTCACCCATCTGTATATTCAGACCCCGATCACTCAAAATCTTTATCACTCCATCCTTCCACGAGCAGTTTGGTCTCCCGCTTCTCTTTGTTCCCTCCACCTCTGACACATATATCCCCTTTGTCAATCTTTTCTCACTCATTCTCTCCATGTGACCAAACCATATCAATACACCCTCTTCTGCTCTCTCAACCACACTCTTTTTATTACCACACATCTCTCTTACCCTTTCATTACCTACTCGATCAAACCACTTCACACCACATATTGTCCTCAAACATTTCATTTCCAACACATCCACCCTCCTCCGCACAACCCTATCTATAGTCCATGCCTCGCAACCATATAACATTATCGGAACCACTATCCCCTCAAACATACCCGTTTTTGCTCTCCGAAATATCGTTCTCGCCTTCCACACATTATTCAACGCTCTAAGAACCTTCGCCCCCTCCCCAACCCTGTGACTCACTTCCTCTTCCATGGTTCCATCTACTCCTAGGTCCACTCCCACATATCTAAAGCACTTCTCTTCCTCCAGTTTTTCTCCATTCAAACTTACCTTCAAAGTAACTTGTTCTTCAACCCTACTGAACCTAATAACCTTGCTCCTATTCACATTTACTGTCAACTTTTTTCTTTCACACACTTTACCAATCTCAGTCACCAATTTTTTTGTTTTATTATACTTTTATCAGACTTTGCGAGATAGCGCAAGGAAACAGACGAAAGAATAGCCCAATCCACCCCCATACACATGTGGATACATACACGCCCACACAGGTGCCTAAACATACCTACACATTTCAACGTTTATATACATTTACATACACAGACATATACTTATATACACATGTACATATTCATACTAGCTGCCTTGATCCATTCCCGTCGCCACCAAGCCACACATAAAATGGCACCCCATTTCTCCCCCCGCGCGCGCGAGGTAGCGCTAGGAAAAGACAACAAAGGCCACATTCGTTCACACTCAGTCTCCAGGTGTCATGTGTAATGCACAGAAAACAAAACCCCCGTTCCACATCCAGGCCCCACAGACCTTTCCATGGTTTACCCCAAACACTTCACATGCCTTGGTTCAATCCATTGACAGCACGCCGACCCCGGTATACCACATCGTTCCAATTCACTCTATTCCTTGCATGCCTTTCACCCTCCTGCATGTTCAGCCGCGATTGCTCAAAATCTTTTTCACTCCATCCTTCCAACTCCATCTTGGTCTCCCACTTCACCTCGTTCCCTCCACCTCTGACACATATATCCTCTTTGTCAATCTTTCCTCACTCATTCTCCTCATGAGACCAAACCATTTCAATATACCCTCTTCTGCTCTCTCAACCACAAAATTTTTATTACCACACATCTCTCTTACCCTTTCATTACTTACTCGATCAAACCACCTCACATCACATATTGTCCTCAAACGTCATTTCCAACACATCCACCCTTCTCCGCACGACCCTATCTATAGCCCACGCCCCTGAACATACAATATTATTGGAACTACTATTCCCTCAAACATACCCATTTTTGCTCTCCGAGATAACGTTCTCGCCTTCCACACATTTATCAAAGCTCCCAGAACCTTTGCCACCTCCCCCGTCCTGTGACTCACTTCCACTTCCATGGTTCCATCCGCTACTAAATCTACTTCCGAATATCTAAAACACTTCACTTCCTCCAGTTTTTCTCCATTCAAAACACTTCCTCCAGTTTTTCTCCATTCAAACTTACCTCCCAATTGACTTGTCACTCAACCGTACTGTACCAAATAACCTTGCTCTGATTCACATTTACTCTCAGCTTTCTTCTTTCACACACTTTATCGAACTCAGTCATAAGCATTTGCAGTTTCTCACCCGAATCATCCACCAACGCTGTATCATCAGCGAACAACAACTGACTCAGTTCCAAAGCCCTCTCATCCACAACAGGTTGCATATTTGCCACTATCTCCAAAACTGTTTCATTCACCTCCCTAACAACCCCATCCATGAACAAATTAAACACCCATGGAGACATCACCCTACCGCAAACCGACATTCATGGGGAACCAATCACGTTTTTCTCTTCCTACTCGTACATATGCCTTACATCTTTGATTAAAACTTTTCATTGCTTCTAGCAATTTACCTCCCACACCATATACTTATAATACCTTCCACAGAGCATCTCTATCAACTCTATCATATGCCTTTTCCAAATCCATAAATGCTACATACAAATCCATTTGTTTTTCGAAGTATTTCTCACATACATTCTTCAAAGCAAACACCTGATCCACACATCCTCTACCACTTCTGAAACCACACTGCCCTTCCCCAATCTGATGCTCTGTACATGCCTTTACCCTCTCAATTAATACCCTCCCATATGATTTCCCAAGAATATTCAACAAACTTATACCTCTGTAATTTGAGCACTCACCTTTATCCCCTTTGCCTTAATACAGTGGCATTATGCATGCATTCCACCAATCCTCATGCACTTCACCATGAACCATACATATAGTGAATATCCTCACCAACCAGTCAACAACACAGTCACCCCCTTTTTTAATAAATTCCACTGCAGTACCATCCAAAACGCCACCTTGCCGGCTTTCATCTTCCGCAAAGCTTTTACTACCTCTTCTCTGTTTACCAAACCATTCTCCCTGACCCTCTCACTTCGCACACCACCTCGACCAAAACACCATATATCTGCCACTCTATCATCAAACACATTCAGCAAACCTTCAAAATACTCAATCTATCTCCTCACTTCATCACTACTTGTTATTACCTTCCCATTAGCCCCCTTCACCGATGTTCCCATTTGTTCTCTTGTCTTACACACTTTATTTACCTCCTTCCGAAACATCTCTTTATCCTCCCTAAGATTTTACGATACACTCTCAATCTCTCATTTGCCCTCTTTTTCTCCTCTTGCACTTTTTTCTTAACCTACTGCCTATTTCTTTTATACATCTCCCATATATATATATATATATATATATATATATATATATATATATATATATATATATATATATATATATATATATATATCTTTTTTTTTTTTGCTTTGTCGCTGTCTCCCGCGTTTGCGAGGTAGCGCAAGGAAACAGACGAAAGAAATGGCCCAACCCACCCCCATACACATGTATATACATACGTCCACACACGCAAATATACATACCTACACAGCTTTCCATGGTTTACCCCAGACGCTTCACATGCCCTGATTCAATCCACTGACAGCACGTCAACCCCGGTATACCACATCGATCCAATTCACTGCATTCCTTGCCCTACTTTCACCCTCCTGCATGTTCAGGCCCCGATCACACAAAATCTTTTTCACTCCATCTTTCCACCTCCAATTTGGTCTCCCACTTCTCCTCGTTCCCTCCACCTCCGACACATATATCCTCTTGGTCAATCTTTCCTCACTCATTCTCTCCATGTGCCCAAACCATTTCAAAACACCCTCTTCTGCTCTCTCAACCACGCTCTTTTTATTTCCACACATCTCTCTTACCCTTACGTTACTTACTCGATCAAACCACCTCACACCACACATTGTCCTCAAACATCTCATTTCCAGCACATCCAACCTCCTACGCACAACTCTATCCATAGCCCACGCCTCGCAACCATACAACATTGTTGAAACCACTATTCCTTCAAACATACCCATTTTTGCTTTCCGAGATAATGTTCTCGACTTCCACACATTCTTCAAGGCCCCCAGAATTTTCGCCCCCTCCCCCACCCTATGATCCACTTTCGCTTCCATGGTTCCATCCGCTGCCAGATCCACTCCCAGATATCTAAAACACTTTACTTCCTCCAGTTTTTCTCCATTCAAACTTACCTCCCAATTGACTTGACCCTCACCCCTACTGTACCTAATTATTTTGCTCTTATTCACATTTACTCTTAACTTTCTTCTTTCACACACTTTACTAAACTCAGTCACCAGCTTCTGCAGTTTCTCACATGAATCAGCCACCAGCGCTGCATCATCAGCGAACAACAACTGACTCACTTCCCAAGCTCTCTCATCCCCAACAGACTTCATACTTGCCCCTCTTTCCAAAACTCTTGCATTCACCTCCCTAACAACCCCATCCATAAACAAATTAAACAACCATGGAGACATCACACACCCCTGCCGCAAACCTACATTCACTGAGAACCAATCACTTTCCTCTCTTCCTACACGTACAAATGCCTTACATCCTCGATAAAAACTTTTCACTGCTTCTGACAGTGATGGATTTGTATGTAGCATTTATGGATCTGGAGAAGGCATATGATAGAGTTGATAGAGATGCTCTGTGGAAGGTATTAAGAATATATGGTGTGGGAGGCAAGTTGTTAGAAGCAGTGAAAAGTTTTTATCGAGGATGTAAGGCATGTGTACGTGTAGGAAGAGAAGAAAGTCATTGGTTCTCAGTGAATGTAGATTTGCGGCAGGGGTGTGTGATGTTCCCATGGTTGTTTAATTTGTTTATGGATGGGGTTGTTAGGGAGGTGAATGCAAGAGCTTTGGAAAGAGGGGCAAGTATGAAGTCTGTTGTGGATGAGAGAGCTTGGGAAGTGAGTCAGTTTGTTCGCTGATGATACAGCGCTGGTGGCTGATTCATGTGAGAAACTGCAGAAGCTGGTGACTGAGTTTGGTAAAGTGTGTGAAAGAAGAAAGTTAAGAGTAAATGTGAATAAGAGCAAGGTTATTAGGTACAGTAGGGTTGAGGGTCAAGTCAATTGGGAGGTGAGTTTGAATGGAGAAAAACTGGAGGAAGTGAAGTGTTTTAGATATCTGGGAGTGGATCTGGCAGCGGATGGAACCATGGAAGCGGAAGTGAATCATAGGGTGGGGGAGTGGGCGAAAATCCTGGGAGCCTTGAAGAATGTGTGGAAGTCGAGAACATTATCTCGGAAAGCAAAAATGGGTATGTTTGAAGGAATAGTGGTTCCAACAATGTTGTATGGGTTCGAGGCGTGGGCTATGGATAGAGTTGTGCGCAGGAGGGTGGATGTGATGGAGATGAGATGTTTGAGGACAATGTGTGGTGTGAGGTGGTTTGATCGAGTAAGTAATGTGAGGGTAAGAGAGATGTGTGGAAATAAAAAGAGCGTGGTTGAGAGAGCAGAAGAGGGTGTTTTGAAATGGTTTGGTCACATGGAGAGAATGAGTGAGGAAAGATTGACCAAGAGGATATATGTGTCGGAGGTGGAGGAAACGAGGAGAAGTGGGAGACCAAATTGGAGGTGGAAAGATGGAGTGAAAAAGATTTTGAGTGATCGGGGCCAGAACATGCAGGAGGGTGAAAGGAGGGCAAGGAATAGAGTGAATTGGATCGATGTGGTATACCGGGGTTCACGTGCTGTCAGTGGATTGAATCAGGGCATGTGAAGCGTCTGGGGTAAACCATGGAAAGTTGTGTGGGGCCTGGATGTGGAAAGGGAGCTGTGGTTTCGGGCATTATTGCATGACAGCTAGAGACTGAGTGCGAACGAATGGGGCCTTTGTTGTCTTTTCCTAGCGCTACTTCGCACACATGAGGGGGGAGGTGGATGGTATTCCAGGTGTGGCGAGGTGGCGATGGGAATGAATAAAGGCAGACAGTGTGAATTGTGTGCATGGGTAGATATGTATGTGTCTGTGTGTGTATATATATGTGTATATTGAGATGTATAGGTATGTATATTTGCGTGTGTGGACGTGTATGTATATACATGTGTATGGGGGTGGGTTGGTCCATTTCTTTCGTCTGTTTCCTTGCGCTATCTCGCAAACGCGGGAGACAGGGAGAAAGCAAAATAATAATAATAAATAATAATGATAATAATCATATATATATATATATATATATATATATATATATATATATATATATATATATATATATATATATATATATATATATATATATATATATATATATAAATTCCTGGGGATAGAAGAGAAAGAACACTTCCCATGCATTCCCCACGTGTCGTAGAAGGCGACTTAAGGAGAAGGGAACGGCAGGCTAGAAACCCTCCCCTCCTTGTGTTTCAACTTTCTGAAAGGGGAAACAGAAGAAGGTGTCACGCGGGGAGTGTTCATCCTCCTCAAGGGCTTAGATTGGCATGTCTAAATGTGTGTGGATGTAACCAATATGAGAAAATAGGAGAGATAGGTAGTATGTTTCAGGAAAGGAACCTGGATGTTTTTGCTCTGAGTGAAATGAAGCTCAAGGGTAAAGGAGGAGAGTGGTTTGGAAATGTTTTGTGAGTAAGGTCAGGGGTAGGTGAGAGGATAAGAGCAAGGGAAGGAGTAGCACTACTCCTGAAACAGGAGTTGTGGGAGTATGTGATAGAGTGTAAGAAAGTAAACTCTAGATTGATATGGGTAAAACTGAAAGTGGATGGAAAGAGATTGGTGGTTATTGGTGCCTATGCACCTGGGCATGAAAGAAAGATCATGAGAGGCAAGTGTTTTGGCAGCAGCTGAGTGAGTGTGTTAGTAGTTTTGATGTAGGAGACCGGGTTATAGTGATGGATGATTTGAATGCAAAGGTGAGTAATGTGGCAGTTGAGGGAATAATTGGTATACATGGGGTGTTCAGTGTTGTAAATGGAAATGGTGAAGAGGTATTAGATTTTTGTGCTGAAAAATGACTGGGAATACCTGGTTAAAAATGTGAGATATACATAGGCATACGTATGTAAGTAGGAGAAATGGCCAGAGAGCGTTATTGGATTGCGCGTTGATTGATAGGCGCGTGAAAGAGAGACTTTTGGATGTTAATGTGTTGAGAGGTGCAACTGAGGGGATGTCTGATCATTATCTTGTGGAGGCGAAGGTGAAGATTTGTCGATGTTTTCAGAAAAGAAGAGAGAATGTTAGGGTGAAGAGAGTGGTGAGAGTAAGTGAGCTTGGGAAGGAGACTTGTGTGAGGAAGTACCAGGAGAAACTGAGTGCAGAATGGAAAAAGGTGAGAACAAAGGAGGTAAGGGGAGTGGGGGAGGAATGGGATGTATTTAGGGAAGCAGTGATGGCTTGCGCAAAAGATGCTTGTGGCGTTAGAGGTGGGCAGACTTGAAAAGGTAGTGAGTGGTGGGATCAAGAAGTAAGATTATTAGTGAAAGAGAAGAGAGAGGCATTTGGAATTTTTTTGCAGGGAAATAGTGAGAATGACTTGGAGCTGTATGAAATAAAGAGGCAGGAGGTCAAGAGGAAGGTGCAAAAGGTGAAAAAGAGAGCAAATGAGAGTTAGGTTGAGAGAGTATCATTAAATTTTAGGAGGACAAAAAGATATTTTGGAAGGAGGTAAATAGAGTTTGTCAGACAAGAGAACGCATGGGAACATCGGTGAAGGGGGCTAATGGGGAGGTAATAACAAGTGGTGGTGATGTGAGAGGGAGATGGTGTGAGTATTTTGAAGGTTTATTGAATGTGTTAGATGATAGAGCGGTAGATATTGGGTGTTTTCGTCGAGGTGGTATGCAAAGTGAGAGGGTTAGGGAGAATGAAGTGGTAAAAAGAGAAGAGGTAGTAAAAGCTTTGCGGAAGATGAAAGCCGGCAAGGCAGCGGGTTTGGATGGTATTGCAGTGGAATTTATCAAAAAAGGGGGTGACTGTTGTTGACTGGTTGGTAAAGATATTTAATGTATGTATGACTCATGGTGAGATGCTTGAGGATTGGCGGAATGCATGCATAGTGCCATTGTACAAAGGCAAAAGGAAAAAAGGTTAGTGTTCAAATTACAAAGGTATAAGTTTATTGAAATTATATAGGAGGGTATTGATTGAGAGGGTGAAGATATGTACAGAGCATCAGATTGGGGAAGAGCAGTGTGGTTTCAGAAGTGGCAGAGGATGTGTGGATCAGGTGTTTGCTTTGAAGAATGTATGTGAGAAATACTTCGAAAAACAAATAGATTTGTATGTGGATCTGGAGAAGGCATATGAAAGAGTTGATAGAGGTGCTCTGTGGAAGGTATTAAGAATATATGGTGTGGGAGGCAAGTTGCTGGCAGCAGTGAAAAGTTTTTTTTATCGAGGATGTAAGGCATGTGTACGAGTAGGAAGAGAGGAAAGTGATTGGTCCCCAGTGAATGTCGGTTTGCGGCAGGGGTGTGTGATGTTTCCATGGTTGTTTAATTTGTTTATGGATGGGAGTGTTATGGAGGTGAATGCAAGAATTTTGGAGAGAGAGCAAGTATGCAGTTTGTTGTGGGTGAGATGTGTTGGGAAGTGAGTCAGTTATTGTTCGCTGATGATACAGCGCTGGCGGCTGATTTGGGTGAGAAACTGCAGAAGCTGGTGAATGAGTTTGGTAAAGTGTGTGAAAGAAGAAAGCTGAGAATAAATGTGAATAAAAGCAAGGTTATTACGTAGAGTCGGGTTGAGGGACAAGTCATTTAGGAGGTAAGTTTGAATGGAGAAAACTGGAGGAAGTGAAGTGTTTTAGATATCTGGGAGTGGATTTGGCAGCGGATGGAACCATGGAAGCGGAAGTGTGTCACAGGGTGGGGGAAGGGGCGAAAGTTTTGGGAGCATTGAAAAATGAGTGGAAGGATAGAACATTATCTCCGAAAGCAAAAATGGGTATGTTTGAAGGAATAGTGGTTCCAACAATGTTATATGGTTGCGAGGCATGGGCTATAGATAGGTTTGTGCGGAGGAGGGTGGATATGTTGGAAATGACATGTTTGAGGACAGTATGTTGCGTGAGATGGTTTGATCGAGTAAGTAATGAAAGGGTAAGAGAGATGTGTGGTAATAAAACGAATGTGGTTGAGAGAGCAGAAGAGGGTGTATTGAAACGGTTTGGTCACATGGAGAGAATGAGTGGGGAAAGATTGACAAAGAGGATATACATCTCGGAAGTTGAGGGAACAAGGTGAAGTGGGAGACCAAATTGGACGTGGAAGGATGGAGTGAGAGAGATTTTGAGCGATCGGGGCCTAAACATGTAGGAGGGCGAAAGGCGTGCAAGGAATAGAGTGAATTGGAACAATGTGGTATACCGGGGTCGACTCGCTGTCAATGGAGTGAACCAGGGCATGTGAAGCGTTTGGGGTAAACCATGGAAAGTTTAGTGGGGCCTGGATGTGGAAAGGGAGTTGTGGTTTCGGTGCATTATACATGACAGCTAGAGACTGAGTGTGAACGAATGTGGCCTTTGTTGTCTTTTCCCAGTGCTATCTCGCGCGCGTGCGGGGGAAGGGGGGCGTCATTTCATGTTTCAGGGTGGCGACGGGAATGAATAAAGGCAGCAAGTATGAATTATGTACATTTGTACATATGTATATGTCTGTGTATGTGTATATATGTATACGTTGGCATGTATAGGTGCGTGTGTGGACGTATATGGATATACATGTGTATGTGGGTGGGTTGGGCCATTCTTTCGTCTGTTTCCTTGCGCTACCTCGCTGACGCGGGAGACAGCGACAAAGTATTATATATATTGTTACGAACTCTATACTTATTCTGGCGAGGTCGCCAACTTCACATATGTTACAAATACTAATTACTATACTAATCGTTGTCTTTGCAAGGACGTTAAATTTGTTACGTTACACAACACAGGGTAACACTATCTTAAAGTCATGGGATTAAATCAAACACCAGCATCAAAACTTTTTGTGATGAAACTAAAGAGCACAAAATGACAGACACATGAATCAGGCGCAAATCATTTACGTTAACACTGAACATGAGTTTAACATTCCAGGTAAGATTTCAAACCAGGAGATCTCTTTCCTTTATGGCAATTTCTCTTCGATAACATGATTTAAGATACACTTATTGTTAGACACTTTTATGACAAAAATACTCCATGACACTCGAAATTAAATGACAGAGGCAGTACAACACCGTAGAATCTATATCACGCACTTCACTCTGGTTACGGGCTTTGGGACAGAGGGAAAAACCACTTACCTCGCTGGGCTAGAGAAGGAATCGAGGCTCAGCGGGTGTCAGAGGTTTTTATTACAAGTAGAAACGATTTGCGTCCCCCCTGTTACCTAACAATGCTACCCTTGATTGGCTATCGGCTAAGGTCCAGTTGTTATTGGAGGAGGGTGGCTCCTAAGTGCCAATCTTACTTGGTTAGAGAGCCGCAGGTCCGCCGGTGATTGGAGAAGGGGCTATCCGTGAACCTGCTGGTTGGCTGAAGGATCCTAAATCCGTCCCACATCTTGCCTAAAGCTCAATCTCCTTTTGTAATGACAGCGACAACGCTGTACAGGAGGCCGTAGCCTGACCTCCCAACTTGGCCTGTTGCCTCGGATGAAAGGTCCAAGTGTTGTGGTTAACTGACCGCGCGGCCAGCTGGAATCTCCTGAGGCGTGGGAACGCAGCAGGCCTAAGGGTCCTGTTTCCCCCTCGGTTTCCTACCCTAAAATATCACTTACACTATGAATACAAAGACATTCACACATACATATATACCCGAACATGTGGGCACACACACGTTTGTAACAACCTCTGGAATCTCTAGGGGTGTGGGAACGCAGCAGGCCTGATGGTCCGGCTCTCCCCTCGGTCGTCCTGCCATAAAATATCATTTTACACCACAACCAAAAGTCACACACATATATATAGAGACGAACATGTGGGCACACACACACACATGTTCGTAACGATACATATATACATAGGGTTTTGATGCACAAGACCGGGTTATAGTGATGGGTGATTTGAATGCAAAGGTGAGTAATGTGGCAGTTGAGGGAATAATTGGTATACATGGGGTGTTCAGTGTTGTAAATGGAAATGGTAAAGAGCTTGTAGATTTATGTGCTGAAAAAGGACTGGTGATTGGGAATACCTGGTTTAAAAAGAGAGATATACATAAGTATACTTATGTAAGTAGGAGAGATGGCCAGAGAGCGTTATTGGATTACGTGTTAATTGACAGGCGCGCAAAAGAGAGACTTTTGGATGTTAATGTGCTGAGAGGTGCAACTGGAGGGATGTCTGATCATTATCTTGTGGAGGCGAAGGTGAAGATTTGTATGGGTTTTCAGAAAAGAAGAGAGAATGTTGGGGTGAAGAGGGTGGTGAGAGTAAGTGAGCTTGGGAAGGAGACTTGTGTGAGGAAGTACCAGGAGAGACTGAGTACAGAATTGAAAAAGGTGAGAACAAAGGAGGTAAGGGGAGTGGGGGAGGAATGGGATGTATTTAGGGAAGCAGTGATGGCTTTCGCAAAAGATGCTTGTGGCATGAGAAGCGTGGGAGGTGGCCAGAATAGAAAGGGTAGTGAGTGGTGGGATGAAGAAGGAAGATTATTAGTGAAAGAGAAGAGAGAGGCATTCGGACGATTTTTGCAGGGAAAAAATGCAATTGAGTGGGAGATGTATAAAAGAAAGAGGCAGGAGGTCAAGAGAAAGGTGCAAGAGGTGAAAAAGAGGGCAAATGAGAGTAGGGGTGAGAGAGTATCATTAAATTTCAGGGAAAATAAAAAGATGTTCTGGAAGGAGGTAAATATAGTGCGTAAGACAAGGGAGCAAATGGGAACTTCAGTGAAGGGGGCAAATGGGGAGGTGATAGCAAGTAGTGGTGATGTGAGAAGGAGATAGAGTGAGTATTTTGAAGGTTTGTTGAATGTGTTTGATGATAGAGTGGCAGATACAGGGTGTTTTGGTCGAGGTGGTGTGCAAAGTGAGAGAGTTAGGGAAAATGATTTGGTAAACAGAGAAGAGGTAGTAAAAGCTTTGCGGAAGATGAAAGCCGGCAAGGCAGCAGGTTTGGATGGTATTGCAGTGGAATTTATTAAAAAAGGGGGTGACTGTATTGTTGGCTGGTTGGTAAGGTTATTTAATGTATGTATGATTCATGGTGAAGTGCCTGAGGATTGGCGGAATGCTTGCATAGTGCCATTGTACAAAGGCAAAGGGGATAAAATTGAGTGCTCAAATTACAGAGGTATAAGTTTGCTGGGTATTCCTGGTAAATTATATGGGAGAGTATTGATTGAGAGGGTGAAGGCATGTACAGAGCATCAGATTGGGGAAGAACAGTGTGGTTTCAGAAGTGGTAGAGGATGTGTGGATCAGGTGTTTGCTTTGAAGAATGTATTTGAAAAATACTTAGAAAAGCAAATGGATTTGTATGTAGCATTTATTGATCTGGAGAAGGCATATGATAGAGTTGATAGAGATGCTCCGTGGAAGGTACTAAGAATATATGGTGTGGGAGGCAAGTTGTTAGAAGCAGTGAAAAGTTTTTATCGAGGATGTAAGGCATGTGTACGTGTAGGAAGAGAGGAAAGTGAGTGGTTCTCAGTGAATGTAGGGGTGTGTGATGTCTCCATGGTTGTTTAATTTGTTTATGGATGGGGCTGTTAGGGAGGTGAATGCAAGGGTTTTCGAAAGAGGGGTAAGTATGCAGTCTGTTGTGGATGAGAGAGCTTGGGAAGTGAATCAGTTGTTGTTCGCTGATGATACAGCGCTGGTGGCTGATTCATGTGAGAAACTGCAGAAGCTGGTGACTGAGCTTGGTAAAGTGTGTGACAGAAGAAAGTTAAGAGTAAATGTGAATAAGAGCAATGTTATTAGGTACAGTAGGGTTGAGGGTCAAGTCAATTGGGAGGTGAGTTTGAATGGAGAAAAACTGGAGGAAGTAAAGTGTTTTAGATATCTGGGAGTGGATCTGGCAGCGGATGGAACCATGGAAGCGGAAGTGAATCATAGGGTGGGGGAGGGGGCGAAAATCCTGGGAGCCTTGAAGAATGTGTGGAAGTCGAGAAAATTATCTCGGAAAGCAAAAATGGGTATGTTTGAAGGAATAGTGGTTCCAACAATGTTGTATGGTTGCGAGGCGTGGGCTATGGATAGAGTTGTGCGCAGGAGGGTGGACGTGCTGGAAATGAGATGTTTGAGGACAATATGTGGTGTGAGATGGTTTGATTGAGTAAGTAATGAAAGGGTAAGAGAGATGTGTGGCAATAAAAAGTGCGTGGTTGAGAGAGCAGAAGAGGGTGTTTCTAAATGGTTTGGGCACATGGAGAGAATGAGTGAGGAAAGATTGACCATGAGGATATATGTGTCGAAGGTGGAGGGAACGAGGAGAAGTGGGAGACCAAATTGGAGGTGGAAAGATGGAGTGAAAATGATTTTGAGTGATCGGGGCCTGAACATGCAGGAGGGTGAAAGGCGTGCAAGGAATAGAGTGAATTGGATCGATGTGGTATACCGGGGTCGATGTTCTGTCAGTGGATTGAATCAGGGCATGTGAAGCATCTGGGGTAAACCATGGAAAGTTCTGTGGGGCCTGGATGTGGAAAGGGAGCTGTTGTTTCGGTGCATTATTACATGACAGCTAGAGACTGAGTGTGAACGAATGGGGCCTTTGTTGTCTTTTCCTAGCGCTACCTCGCACACATGAGGGGGGGAGGGGGATGGTATTCCATGTGTGGCGAGGTGGCGATGGGAATAAATAAAGGCAGACAGTATGAATTATGTACATGTGTATATATGTATATGTCTGTGTGTGTATATATATATGTATACGTTGAGATGTATAGGTATGTATATTTGCGTGTGTGGACGTGTATGTATATACATGTGTATGGGGGTGGGTTGGGCCATTTCTTTCGTCTGTTTCCTTGCGCTACCTCGCAAATGCTGGAGACAGCGACAAAGAATATATATATATATATATATATATATATATATATATATATATATATATATATATATATATCCCTGGGGATAGGCTATCCCTGGGGATAGGGGAGAAAGAATACTTCCCACGTATTCCCTGCGTGTCGTAGAAGGCGACTAAAAGGGGAGGGAGCTGGTGGCTGGAAATCCTCCCCTCTCGGTTTTTTTTTTTTTTTTTTTTTTAATTTTCCAAAAGAAGGAACAGAGAAGGGGGTCAGGTGAGGATATTCCCTCTAAGGCCCAGTCCTCTGTTCTTAGCGCTACCTCGCTGATGCGGGAAATGGCGAATAGTATTAAAGAAAGAAAGATATATATATATATATATATATATATATATATATATATATACTAACGGTGTTGTTATCGGCTAGGATTTACCCCTTGCGCCTGGAGGCATGGCATAGATCACTACTAGCTTCTGCGACCTTCCAGTCTCCAACATTTGGCAACCAACGTTATCTATATCCCGAAAATCCGCAACTGCTCTCATTCTCCCTGGCGATGTGTAGTGTCCTAATATAACACCCAGAACTACGAACAAAATTGTACACGCACACACACTCGGGTTCTCATGGCCTGGTTGAGCTGTACACTCACTTGACTGTCAGTATGAACGATAACAGCTGAAGTGGCTGATGACTGAACGTCTTGTCCACCCGCACGTACATGCCAAGTGGATCATGTGTCCTGTTTTGTTGTTATTTTGGATATTATTCTACACACACACACACACACACACACACATATATATATATATATATATATATATATATATATATATACACACACACATATACTGTGTTATTCATTTTCTGTTCATTACTCCTTAGACCTGATTCGGACTTTAGTGCAGATGGAACGATCGCTTTCCTGGATGTGGAGGCCCTCTTCACGAACGTGGACCAGATTGTCGACTTTATCCTGAAATAAACAGACGGAAATAACGACATTCCACACTGGACGTCCCACAGACAGCCTTCAAAACCCTCCTCGAGCAGTGTACCAAGGTGGCCTCCATTTGTGTGCCCTTCAGACGTCGCCTTGATGTTGCCCATTCGGAGCTCTTTTCCCAAATTTCTACATGGTGGGTGTTGTGGAGGGGATGGTGTATGATATGTGGACGATATTTTGATATATGGACGATATCTTCGGTTGTTAGAGTTTGAGACGTAGAAGAACTGCAGGAGTTGAGGAAGAATTATATGGTGAAGTCAAGCATCAACTTCAGGATAAGAAACAGCATCGACGGCTTCTTCCCTTTCCTGAATGTATTATGAAAGCAATCGGACGACCACTTCGACCCCACCGTTTACGTCAAAGCCACCACTCCTGGACACTGTCTGAATGGCAAGGGTGAGTTTCCCCCAGCGGTATATGGACTCCATCATGAACGCTTATGTGAGGAGGGCACTACTACCCCACTGTTCGTCGTGGACCTGCACCAGTGAAGAATCAGGCCGTGTCACTCAGGTCCTTGTTGACAATGGATATTGCAACAGGGAAATCTGCACCTCTATTGGCAAGAACCTGGAAATATGTTACCGAGATAACCACACAATAAGACGACCACCGAGCCAGACGCCCCCATATCAAACAATGTCCTGTGACCCGATCCGTCTTTACTACAAGGTCTTCATGTGCACTTTGTACAAGTTGGATGAACGAGTGATCACGGGCATAATCAAGAGAAATCTGACTCCATCCAATAATGATCGGAAGTAGATTTCGTTATCTATTACCAAAGCGAGAAAACGTCGATATCTCTTGCTTAAAAACAACCCAGCACCAAGACCAGCGACTTTCTGGGGGAATCATGTCAAATACGAATTCCTAATGCCCCAACGAGGACTGCACGCCTCGTTCGCCATATATAGTCATGACTACCACTAAGTTTTCCCGGCGTCTTTAGTGTCCTTTACAGTGGTAATCCCAAGGCAAACCTGAGATCCTGCAACAACACCACCCTCACAAGAGATGTTAGAGATATGGACGGTCATATTAGACACATCACCCGACCCCTGACGCCTTCAGATACTCGAAACCCTGTAAATCACGGAGAGATTCTGAAGTATGAACTTAGACTGACGATCTTGTGGAGTTATCTAGCGCTCACTATGTAACCTCTCCCAGGGAGAGCGGAATGAGAACTGCGACGTCAGGTGGCAGTACGCCCCGCTACCCAGAGGCGGCGAACTTTCATTGGTCAGTCGAGGGAGTAGCCGCCTCCCGCATTCATGTCTCATTGGTCAATGATTTTACTTCTGATTGTTTACTTTTTTCAAGTAAACTTGACCATACTGCACTGTCCTTACACTTGAGAATGCGACACGAGTCAGGAGACGTTATGTTATTGTATACATTGTATACATTGGTTCGGTTCTTCCCGTTATTAACGTTGGCCACCTTATTGGTAATCCACCTAGGCAGTGAAAGAGAATCGTTAGACAAGTTGAGAACATCAGCAAGAAAGTGATGAATGTTGAATTACCGTCACATTTAGTGAAACATGTTTGAAAGATCTCCTGCCAAGACACACACACACACACACACACACAAATATATATATATATATATATATATATATATATATATATATATATATATATATATATATATATATATATTTTTTTTTTTTTTTTTCTTTAACTATTCGCCATTTCCCGCGTTAGCGAGGTAGCGTTAAGAACAGAGGACTGGGCCTTTTTTGGAATATCCTCACCTGGCCCCATCTGTTCCTTCTTTTGGAAAATTAAAAAAAAAAAAAACGAGAGGGGAGGATTTAGCCCCCCGTTCCCTCCCCTTTTAGTCGCCTTCTACGACACGCAGGGAATACGTGGAAAGTATTCTTAATCCCCTATCCCCAGGGATAATATATATATATATATATATATATATATATATATATATATATATATATATATATATATATATATATATATATATATATATATGATCACACTTGCTCATGATGATATGATGAAGGTGAAGTCGCACTTCAGTAGGAGTTCATACAATCTTATTTAACATGTAATTTTTCCATACATGTTGCACGACATGTTTCGTGGAGACAATCCACCTCATAAAGTGCCAGTGCTTAACAAAGTTATTTAAATCCCGACATCACACTTGGTTCCCGCCTAGAAATATTGGGAAGTGAGTCAGTTGTTTGCTGATGAAACAGCACTGGAGGCTGATTCGAGTGAGAAACTGCAGAAGTTGGTGACCGAGTTTGGTAAAGTGTGTGAAAAAAGAAAGCTGAGAGTAAATGTGAATAAGAGCGAGGTTATTAGGTTCACCAGGGTTGAGGGACTTAGTACAATAATAGAAAAATCATATATATATATATATATATATACATGTATATAACATACAAACCTCCAACAGCCAGGATCGAACCCGGGACCCCTGATCCACAGGAAGGAATGCTACCGCTAGGCTATGGGCCTGGATAATAGGCATTAACTATTCGAATTCTATGTACTCGAATACCCTTCGTCTCACGTTGGTGAGCAACGGGGTCTACACCGGTCTTCTGTATGTATGTTCTATGAAGGTGCGCGTTCATAAGCACTTTGTTCGTATTCATATACCTCCGTGTTGTACAGTTAGGTTCGGTAAAATGCTATCTGCTGGCTATGTGCTCCTGTTGAGAAATGACCGGTGTAGATCCCGTTGCTCACCAACGTGAAACGAAGGGTATTCGAGTACATAGTATTCGAACAGTTATATCCTATTAGCCAGGCCCACAGCCAAGCGGTAGCATTCCCGCCTGTGGCACAGGGGTCCCGGATTCGGTCCTGGCTGTTGGTGGTTTGTATGTTCTGTGGAGTTGCGCCTTCCTATGCACTTTGTTCGTATATATATATATATATATATATATATTTCTTTTTTTCATACATATTCGCCATTTCCCGCATTAACGAGGTAGCTTAAGAAAGAGGACTGAGCCTTAGAGGGAATATCCTCACTTGGCCCCCTTCTCTCTTACTTTTTTGGAAAACGAAAAAGGGGGAGGAGAGGGTTTCTAAACCCCCGCTTCCTCCCCTTTTAGTCGCCTTCTACGACACGAACGGAATACGTGGGAAGTATTCCTCCTGCCCTATCCCTAGAGAGAGAGAGAGAGAGAGAGAGAGAGAGAGAGAGAGAGAGAGAGAGAGAGAGAGAGAGAGGATACAATGATATAGTTTTCACAACATCAACAACGTTCACTGGACAAAGCGAGCCAGCCTGCCCGACCTTGGGTTGGGAGGGAGAGTGATGACTATCAAACCGGTGATTCTGTTGTTAATGTTTGACACTGAAACAACCGAGTTCTGTGCCTGTGTGCATGAGGCATACATGAGGTGGGGTTGTCGAACAGCTGAAGGTATCTGTTTTGCGGTGGAAATCCGTCTTTCTCCTGTCTTTACCAAACATGACCCTTGAAGAAGACGGAAAAAAAAAAACTGATGGTGCTGTGGCGTCAGTCAGAACGGCGCCTTGCGATGGACGACGAGAGGTCTTGACCTCACTCTGTGTGTGTGTAGGTTTCCCGCTCCTCTGGCTAGGCAATACCCATGTTACGAAGAACTTGTCGCCTCTGTCCTCAAAGATCGCTTGGAACACAACGCATCCGGGCCTGGCACTGTAAACCCACTGAGTCGTGCTTCGCTCTATCATAGCACTGATCTACACCCATACCTGCCAACTTCCTGCCTGTTTTTCGCCCTGGGATGGCGACCATGTGTTGCCTCATCATTCGGGACATAATTCACTGCCTTTCAAATATCTTCACTTTTCTCGTATTTTTTTCCTAAGGACGATTAAAGTCAGGCGAGCGTAACAGAAAACTTCACATGGTCTGCCTGCGTCAATTTTTCTATATTTGATATCGGTTAACACGAGTGAGTAGAGGTGGGGACTGGGGAAGAGGAAGGAAAGGGGAGGCCATCATGAGAATGATGGACGGGATACGGGGTAGCGAAGAGTGTGTTTAGCAACAGTAGCTTGTGTGTACAGTACGGGGAGGGAGTTCTACACTCGTGGGGTCGTATCTCTTCAACTTTACTCTCGTGCAACTTTCTATGCTTATCTATGTTGGCCACATTCACAACATCCTCCTGTAGATGCCGTGTGTGTGTGTGTGTGTGTGTGTGTGTGTGCGTGGGAGACAGTGAACAACATAATAGCCAGGAAACTGACGTTTGGACATCCTGTCAACTCTTGTAAACAATCTGACATTTCATCTAAATGTCATTTTTCTTTCATGTGTCATCCAGAGTCGAGCGCTGGTTATGTGATATGAAGCAGGTCTGCTTTTTATAGTGGATGGTCATACTATTGACACAGACATGAATGTTGGATGATCATACTAATGACATAAACATGAATATTGGATGATCATACTTGTGACACAGACATGAATATTGGATGATCATACTTGTGACACAGACATGAATATTGGATGATCATACTTGTGACACAGACATGAATATTGGATGATCATACTTGTGGCACAGACATGAATACTGGCCTCGTCACTTACCCCAGCCCAGCTGCTGCCGCACTATGTAACGCTACCCTCTGAAGCCCTCCCTCTGTAGGCGACACTGGGAACGCTGTAACGTTCGTTCCTTCCATAAGGTTTTGGAATTCTTTGTTCTTTGAACTTCTCTCGCTCCTCCCGAAGATCTACGACTCTCTCTCTCTCTCTCTCTCTCTCTCTCTCTCTCTCTCTCTCTCTCTCTCTCTCTCTCTCTCTGTCTTTCTAAGAGGCAGTTTTTTTTCGCCCTTTTGCGTGTCACTTCCGCGCGTTATCCTTATATGAATCTTTACTTATGTCTGGAACCTTCGACATGAATCATGATAGTAACAGGTTGGGTTTCGGCGCTGAACCGACGTACAGAAGTACAAGAACGGACAGACAGACTGACGCACATCATAAAACTAGAGGCACTAACAAAACAGACAGACAGACAGACTCAGACAGACGACAGACAGACAGACGCAGACAGACGACAGACTCACAGGAGTGTTCCTAGTGTTGTGTGTGTGTTTGATTACTAATTGCAGGTTGTGGGTACAACTTTGTCATGACACACTTGTTGCTCCGTATCTTAATATTTTATATATACGTGTGTGTACGTATGTGTAGTCATGGCTTTACCTCTGTGGATTTAGATTATTTTCTTTCTTAACTAAAAGACGAACAACAGCTTACTCCTGAGGCGGGAACATCCTTGCCTCCGTGGAGCAAGAAGAGATTTCCTTTGTTTATCGTTTACATTGCGCTTGTGGGGCCTCTTGGGGGAATGGCTCATGGGAAGCCCCGGGGCTTCTGGGGTCAGTGTCGGGCGGCTGGGATAGGAGTGAGGAGTGGGGGGGGGGGGGGGAGGCGACTCGGTGCGCAGAAGATGGGCTGAGGAGGTGGCACGCTCAGCAGTGCCTAGTGACACGTAGCAGAGGCACAACCTCAGACCCGCCTGACCCTCACCACCACACTACGGTAAGTGCTGACCACAGGACAGTGACAGGTGCTGACCACAGGACAGTGACAGTCGCTGACCACAGGACAGTGACAGTTGCTGACCACAGGACAGTGACAGTTGCTGACCACAGGACAGTGACAGTTGCTGACCACAAGACAGTGACAGTTGCTGACCACAAGACAGTGACAGGCGCTGGCCACAGGACAGTGACAGGTGCTGACCACAGGACAGTGACAGATGCTGACCACAAGACAGTGACAGGCGCTGGCCACAGGACAGTGACAGATGCTGACCACAGGACAGTGACAGGTGCTGACCACAGGATTACATGAGTTCCTGCCTCAGATTCACCAGTAGTAATATAACATAAATAAAGGACATAAACTAACTTCTGGTGGATTACGTGTTAGACATAATCATCTGAACTCATACTTGAATTACGATTTCACCTTCATAACTATCATCACCGACTAGTATGATTCATATAATGTTTTCCCCAAAATTCACACAGATGGACGTCCCTTTAGATCAATTATCTTCATTATTGATTCTTCTGGTCATAGACTATCCAGAGGGTTAACTAAACACCTTAGCCATGTTCAAGGAGAACATCTCTCCATCGCATGTTAAGAATTGCTTAGATTTTGTAAACGAGGCTAGGAACATTGATTTGCATGAAGGTAAATATGAAAATAAACCTAAGCTAAAGTCTCCATTGAAGAAGCCATCACATCCCAAAGGAGGAAATTACGTGATCTCGGTCTTGCCTTACCTCTGCCCATATAAACTTTCTTTGACTTAATTGAGCTTTGTGTTTCCAGTAATGTTTTCCAAAATGATAAGAATGATTCTTATAGACAGAAGTTTGGTCTTGCCATGGGAAAATCCTCTCAGTCTCATCCTCAGTAACTTGTTCATGGAATACTTTGTGACTCAGATTCTAACTTCAATCAGTAACTATCCAAAACTCTGGCTTAGATATATTGATGTTATGTAGTCCTTATAGCCATCTTCCCAAGATTGTGATGTTTTCTTTAATTAATTGAATGACATCCACCCCATCATCAGATTCAAGATGGAATAGGAAAAAGAAGGCGAAATGCCCTATCTTGACGTGTTGATGAATAGAGAATCTGATCACTTATCCTTCAAGATCTTGAGGTAGCCTACCAACGCTGAGATAGATTCATTAATTTTCGGTAGATGATTCTTCTGTAAAAATGTCTGTAGTTATGTCTATGTTTTTAAGAGCATTACGGGTATGTGATCCCATAAGTTTGGTAGATGAATGTAGTCATATAAGACGCATCTTTAAGAAGTTATCCCACTGTAAAACTAGGAAGACAATCTATGCATCTATTAACCAAAATATGGAAAAGGAGGATACGTGTAAATGTCTGGTGTTGCTCTATTCTCCTAACTTACCTAATGTAAGACACTCCCAGATATCTAAAACACTTCACTTCCTCCAGTTTTTCTCCATTCAAACTTACCTCCCAAATGACTTATCCCTCAATCCTACTGTACCTAATAACCTTGCTCTTACATGCCTTCACCCTCTCAATCAATACCCTCCCATATAATTTCCCAGGAATACTCAACAAACTTATACCTCTGTAATTTGAGCACTCACTCTTATCCCCTTTGCCTTTGTACAATGGCACTATGCAAGCATTCCGCCAGTCCTCAGGTACCTCACCATGAGTCATACATACATTAAATATCCTCACCTACCAGTCAACAATATAGTCACGCCATTTTTTAATAAATTCCACTGCAATACCATCCAATCCCGCCGCCTTGCCGGCTTTCATCTTCTGCAAAGCTTTTACTACCTCTTCTCTCTTTACCAAATCATTTTCCCTAACCCTCTCACTTTGCACACCACCTCGACCAAAATAACCTATATCTTCCACTCTATTATCAAACACATTCAAAAAAACCTTCAAAATACTCACTCCATGTACTTCTCACATCACCAATACTTGTTATTACCTCCCCATTAGCCCCCTTGTCTTACGCACTTTATTTACCTCCTTCCAAAACATCTTTTTATTCTCCCTAAAATTTAATGATACTCTCTCATCCCAACCCTCATTTGCCCTCTTTATCACCTCTTGCACCTTTCTCTTGACCTCTTCCTCTTTCTTTCATATACATCTCCCAGTCATTTGCATTATTTCCCTGCAAAAATTGTCCAAATGCCTCTCTCTTCTCTTTCACTAATAATCTTACTTCTTCATCCCACCACTCACTACCCTTTCTAATCTTCCCACCTCCCATGCTTCTCATGCCACAAGCATTTTTTGCGTAAGCCATCACTGCTTCCCTAAATACATCCCATTCCTCCCCCACTCCCCTTACCTCCTTTGTTCTCACCAATTTCCATTCTGTACTCAGTCTCTCCTGGTACTTCCTCACACAAGTCTCTTTCCCATGCTCAATTACTCTCACCACTCTCTTCACCCCCATATTCTCTCTTCTTTTCTGAAAACCTCTACAAATCTTCACTTTCGCCTCCGCAAGATAATGATCAGACATCCCTCCAGTTGCACCTCTCAGCACATTAATATCCAAAAGTCTCTCTTTCGCGAGCCTATCAATTAACACGTAATCCAATAACGCTCTCTGGCCATCTTTCCTACTTACATACATATACTTATGTATATCTCTCTTTTTAAACCAGGTATTCCCAATCACCAGTCCTTTTTCAGCACATAAATCTACAAGCTCTTCACCACTACCATTTACAACACTGAACACCCCATGTACACCAATTATTCCCTCAACTGCCACATTACTCACCTTTGCATTCAAATCACCTGGTCTCGTGCATCAAAACTACTAACACACTCACTCAGCTGCTCCCAAAACACTTGCCTCTCATGATCTTTCTTCTCATGCCCCGGTGCATATGCACCAATAATCACCCATCTCTCTCCATCCACTTTCAGTTTTACCCGTATCAATCTAAAGTTTACTTTCCTACACTCTATCACATACTCCCACCACTCCTGTTTCAGCAGAGCTACTCCTTCCCTTGCTCTTGTCCTTACCCCTGACCATACTCCCAAGACATTCCCATACCACTCTTCCCCTTTACCCTTGAGCTTCGTTTCACTCAGAGCCAAAACATCCAGGTTCATTTCCTCAAACATACTACCTTTCTCTCCTTTTTTTCTCATCTTGGTTACATCCACACACATTTAGACACCCCAGTCTGAGCCTTCGAGGAGGATGATCACTCCCCGCGTGACTCCTTCTGTTTCTCCGTTTAGAAAGTTAAAATACAACGAGGGGAGATTTTCTAGCCCCCCCGCTCCCGTCCCTTTTAGTCGCCTTCTACGACACGTGAGGAATGCGTGGGAAGTATTCTTTCTCCCCTATCCCAATGGATACATATGCATACATATACGTATTCATACTCACTTTCCTTCATCTATTCTCGACGCCACCCCACCCCACAGGAAACAGCATCGTCACCCCCTGCTTCATCGAGGTAGCTCCAGGAAAACAAACAAAAAAAAGGCCACATTCGTTCACACTCACTCTCAAACTGTCATGTGCAATGCACCGAAACCACAGCTTCCTATCCACATCTAGGCTCCACAGACTTTTCCATGGTTTACCCCAGACGTTTCACATGCCCTGATTCAGACCATTGACAGAACATCGACCTCGGTATACCACGTTGTTCCAATTCACTCTATTCCTTGCACGCCTCTCATCTTACTGCATGTCTAGGACCCAATCGTTCAAAATCTTTTTTACTTTATCCTTCCACCTCCACTTTGGTCTCCCGCTTCTCCTTGTTCCCTCCAGCTCTGACACATATATTCTCCTTGTCAACCTTTCCTCATTCATTCTTTCCATATGTCCAAACCAGTTCAATACACCCTCTTCTGCTTTCTCAATCACGTTTATTATATTGCCACACATCTCTCTTACCCTTTCATTACATACTCGGTCAAGCCACCTCACACCACATATTGTCCTCAAACATTTCATCCTCAACACATCCACCCTCCTCTGTACTACCCTATTTATAGTCCATGCCTCGCAACTGTGTGATATGGTTGGAAGTACTATTCGTTCAAACATACCCATTTCCGCTTCCCGAGATAACGTTCTCTCCACACATTCTTTATCGCTCCCAGAACCTTCGCCCTATCAATCACTTCCACTTCCATGGTAACATTTGTTGTTAAGTTCACTCCCAGATATCTAGAACACTTCACTTCCTCCAATTTTTCTCCATTCAAACTCACATCCCACGTAACTTGTCCCTCAACCCTAATGTACCTAATAACCTTGCTCTTATTTACATTTACTCTCAGCTTTCTTCTTTCACACACTTTACCAAACTCAGTCACCAACTTTTGCAGTTTCTCATCCGAATCAGCTACCGGTGCTGCATCATCGGCGAACAACTGACTCACTTCCCAGGCCCTTTCATCCCCAGTGAACTGCATACTCGCCTCTCTCTCCAAAACTCTTGCATTTACTCCCCTAACCACCCCATCCATAAACAGATTAAACAACCATAGGGACAATATACACACCTGTCGTAGACCGAACTTCACTAGGAGTTAATCACTCTCCTCTCGTCCTACTTGTACACATGCCTTACATCCTTGATGAAAACTTTTCACTGCTTCTAACAAGTAATGATATACCCTCTAAGGCTCACTCCTCTGTTCTTAACTTGGTAAAACTGAAAGTGGATGGAGAGAGATGGGTGATTATTGTTGCTGTTGCACCTGGTCATGAGTAGAAAGATCATGAGAGGCACATGTTTTGGGAGCAGCTGAGTGAGTGTGCTAGCAGCTTTGATGCACGAGACCCTATTATATGCCTTCTCCAGATCCATAAATATCACATACAAACCCATCATTTTTTTTCAAAGTAGTTCTCACACACATTCTTCAAAGCATACATCTGAACCACACACCCTCTACCATTTCTGAAACCACCCTGCACTTCTCCAACCTGATGCTCTGTACATACCTTCACCTTCTCAATCAATACCCTCTCATACCCTCAATCAATACCCTCTACAAACTTATGCCTCTGTAGTTTGAACACTTACCTTTATCCCCTTTGCCTTCGTACAATGGCACGATGCATGTATTCCGAAATTCCTCAATCACTTCACCAGGATCAATACATACAGTGTAAATCCTTACCAACCAATCAACAACACAGCCACTCCGTTTCTTATCAAATTCAACTGCAATGCCATCTAACTCCGATGCCTTGCTGGATTTCATCTTACGAAAGTTTACTGATGCTCTCTCACCCCAACTCTTATTTGCCCTCTTCTTCAAATCTTGCACCTCCTTCTTGACCTGCTGCTTTCTTTTATACATCTCCGGGTCATTTAAACTCCTTCCGTGTAGGTATAGTTCAAACGCTTCTCTTTTCTCTGTCACTAACAGCTTTACTTCTTCACCATTCACTACCTTTTCTAATCTTTCCACCACCAACCTTTCTCATTTTACATGTATCTCTTGCATATGCCATCACTGAATCCCTAAATACGGGTTATTCCTCACCCACTCCCATTACGTCATTTGATCTTTCCTTTTGCCATATATATATATATATATATATATATATATATATATATATATATATATATATATATATATATATTTTTTTTTTTTTTTTCTTTCTTTTAAACTATTCGCCATTTCCCGCATTAGCGAGGTAGCGTTAAGAACAGAGGACTGGGCCTTTTTTGGAATATCCTCACCTGGCCCCCTCTGTTCCTTCTTTTGGAAAATTAAAAAAAAAAAAACGAGAGGGGAGGATTTCCAGCCCCCCGCTCTCTCCCCTTTTAGTCGCCTTCTACGACACGCAGGGAATACGTGGGAAGTATTCTTAATCCCCTATCCCCAGGGATAATATATATATATATATATATATATATATATATATATATATATATATGTATATATATATATATATTCATATATGTATCTCTCTCTCTCTCTCTCTCTCTCTCTCTCTCTCTCTCTCTCTCTCTCTCTCTCTCTCTCTCTCTCTCTCTCTCTATGTATATATATATATATATATATATATATATATATATATATATATATATATATATATATATATATATATATATATATATATATATATATATATATCCTTTTTTTTTTCTTTCAAACTATTCGCCATTTCCCGCACCAGCGAGGTAGCGTTAAGAACAAAGGACTGGGCCTTTGAGGGAATTATTGGTGCATATGCACCTGGGCACGAGAAGAAAGATCATGAGAGGCAAGTGTTTTGGGAGCAGCTGAATGAGTGTGTTAGTGGTTTTCATGCACGCGACCAGGTTATAGTGATGGGTGATTTGAATATAAAGGTGAGTAATGTGGCAGTTGAGGGAATAATTGGTATACATGGGCTGTTCAGTGTTGTAAATGGAAACGGTGAAGAGCTTGTAGATTTATGTGCTGAAAAAGGACTGGTAATTGGGAATACCTGGTTTAAAAAGAGAGATATACATAAGTATACGTATGTAAGTAGGAGAGATGGCCAGAGAGCGTTATTGGATTACGTGTCAATTGATAGGCGCACGAAAGAGAGACTTTTGGATGTTAATGTGCTGAGAGGTGCAACTGGAGGGATGTCTGATCATTATCTTGTGGAGGCGAAGGTGAAGATTTGTAGGGGTTCTCAGAAAAGAAGAGAGAATGTTGGGGTGAAGAGAGCGGTAAGAGTAAGTGAGCTTGGGAAGGAGACTTGTGTGAGGAAGTACCAGGAGAGACTGAGTACAGAATGGAAAAAGGTGAGAACAAAGGAGGTAAGGGGAGTGGGGGAGGAATGGGATGTATTTAGGGAAGCAGTGATGGCTTGCGCAAAAGATGCTTGTGGCATGAGAAGTGTGGGAGGTGGGCATTTTAGAAAGGGTAGTGAGTGATGGAATGAAGAAGTAAGATTATTAGTGAAAGAGAAGAGAGAGGCATTTGAACGATTGTTGCAGGGAAAAAATGCAAATGAGTCGGAGATGTATAAAAGAAAGAGACAGAAGGTCAAGAGAAAGGTGCAAGAGGTGAAAAAGAGGACAAATGAGAGTTGGGGTGAGAGAGTGCCATTAAATTTTAGGGAGAATAAAAAGATGTTTTGGAAGGAGGTAGATAAAGTGCGTAAGACAAAGGAGCAAATGGGAACTTCAGTGAAGGGGGCTAATGGGGAGGTGATAACAAGTAGTGGTGATGTGAGAAGGAGATGGAGTGAGTATGTTGAAGGTTTGTTGAATGTGTTTGATGATAGAGTGGCGGATATAGGGTGTTTTTGTCGAGGTGGTGTACAAAGTGAGAGGGTTACGGAAAATGATGTGGTAAACAGAGAAGGGGTAGTAAAAGCTTGGCGGAAAATGAAAGCCGGCAAGGCAGCGGGTTTGGATGGTATTGCAGTGGAATTTATTAAAAAAGGGGGTGACCGTATTGTTGACTGGTTGGTAAGGTTATTTAATGCATGTATGATTCATAGTAAGGTGCCTGAGGATTGGCGGAATGCTTGCATAGTGCCATTGTACAAAGGCAAAGGGGATAAGAGTGAGTGCTTAAATTACAGAGGTATACGTTTGTTAAGTATTCCTGGTAAATTATATGGGAGGGTATAGATTGAGAGGGTGAAGGCATGTACAGAGCATCAGATTGGGGAAGAGCAGTGTGGTTTCAGAAGTGGTAGAGGATGTGTGGATCAGGGGTTTGCTTTGAAGAATGAATGTGAGAAATACTTAGAAAAGCAAATGGATTTGTATGTAGCATTTATGGATCTGGAGTAGGCATATGATAGAGTTGATAGAGATGCTCTGTGGAAGGTATTAAGAATATATGGTGTGGGAGGCAAGTTGTTAGAAGCAGTGAAAAGTTTTTATCGAGGATGTAAGGCATGTGTACGTGTAGGAAGAGAGGAAAGTGATTGGTTCTCAGTGAATGTAGGTTTGCGGCAGGGTTGTGTGATGTCTCCATGGTTGTTTAATTTGTTTATGGATGGGGTTGTTAGGGAGGTGAATGCAAGAGTTTTGGAAAGAGGGGCAAGTATACAGTCTGTTGGGGATGAGAGAGCTTGGGAAGTGAGTCAGTTGTTGTTCGCTGATGATATAGCGCTGGTGGCTGATTCATGTGAGAAACTGCAGAAGCTGGTGACTGAGTTTGGTAGTGTGTGAAAAATGAAAGTTAAGAGTAAATGTGAACAAGAGCAAGGTTATTAGGTACAGTAGGGTTGAGGGTCAAGTCAATTGGGAGGTAAGTTTGAATGGAGAAAAACTGGAGGAAGTAAAGTGTTTTAGATATCTGAGAGTGGATCTGGCAGCGGATGGAACCATGGAAGCGGAAGTGAATCATAGAGTGGGGGAGGGGGCGAAAGTTCTGGGAGCCTTGAAGAATGTGTGGAAGTTCAGAACATTATCTCGGAAAGCAAAAATGGGTATGTTTGAAGGAATAGATGTTCCAACAATGTTGTATGGTTGCGAGGCGTGGGCTATGGATAGAGTTGTGCGCAGGAGGGTGGATGTCCTGGAAATGAAATGTTTGAGGACAATATGTGGTGTGAGGTGGTATGATCGAGTAAGTAATGTAAGGGTAAGAGAGATGTGTGGAAATAAAAAGAGTGTGGTTGAGAGAGCAGAAGAGGGTGTTTTGAAATGGTTTGGTCACATGGAGAGAATGAGTGAGGAAAGATAGACCAAGAGGATATATGTGGCAGAGGTGGAGAGAACGAGGAGAAGTGGGAGACCAAATTGGAGGTGGAAAGATGAAGTGAAAAAGATTTTGAGTGATCGGGGCCTGAACATGCAGGAGGGTGAAAGGCGTGCAAGGAATAGAGTGAATTGGAACGATGTGGTTTACCGGGGTGGACGTGCTGTCAATGGATTAAACCAGGGCATGTGACGCGTCTGGGGTAAACCATGGAAAGTTGTGTTGGGCCTGGATGTGGAAAGGGAGCTATGGTTTCGGTGCATTATTACGTGACAGCTAGAGACTGAGTGTGAACGAATGGGCCTTTGTTATCTTTTCCTTGCGCTACTTCGCACACATGAGGGGGGAGGGGGTTGTTATTCCATGTGTGGCGAGGTGACGACGGGAATAAATAAAGACAGAAAGTATGACTTATGTACATGTGTATATATGTATATGTCTGTGTGTGTATATATATGTGTACATTGAGATGTATAGGTATATATATTTGCGTGTGTGGACGTGTATGTATGTGTATGTGTATGTGGGTGGGTTGGGCCATTCTTTCGCCTGTTTCTTGCGCTACCTAGCTAACGCGGGAGACAGCGACAAAGCAAAATAAAATAATCATAATTAATATATATATATATATATATATATATATATATATATATATATATATATATATATATATATATATATATATATATATATATATATATATATATTTTTTTTTTTTTTTTTTTTTTCTTTCTTTGTCGCTGTCTCCCGCATTTGCGAGGTAGCGCAAGGAAACAGACGAAAGAAATGGCCCAACCCACCCCCATACACATGTATATACATACGTCCGCACACGCAAATATACATACCTACACAGCTTTCCATGGTTTACCTCAGACACTTCACATGCCCTGATTCAATACACTGACAGCACGTCAACCCCGGTATACCACATCGATCCAATTCACTCTATTCCTTGCCCTCCTTTCACCCTCCTGCATGTTCAGGCCCCGATCACACAAAATCTTTTTCACTCCATCTTTCCACCTCAATTTGGTCTCCCACTTCTCGTTCCCTCTACCTGCACACACACACACACACACACACACATATATATATATATATATATATATATATATATATATATATATATATATATATATATATATCACTTACTCGATCAAACCACCCCACACCACACAACAAAGGCCCCATTCGTTCACACTCAGTCTCCTGCTGTCACGCAATAATGTCCGAAACCACAGCTCCCTTTCCAAATCCAGGCCCCACACAACTTTCCATGGTTTACCCCAGACGCTTCACATGCCCTGAATCAATCCACTGACAGCACGTCAACCCCGGTATACCACATCGATCCAATTCACTCTATTCCTTGCCCGCCTTTCACCTTCGTGCATGTTCAGACCCCGATCACACAAAATCTTTTTCACTCCATCTTTCCACCTACAATTTGGTCTCCCACTTCTCCTCGTTCCCTCCACCTCCGACATATATATCCTCTTGGTCAATCTTTCCTCACTCATTCTCTCCATGTGCCCAAACCATTTCAAAACACCCTCTTCTGCCTCTCTCAACCACGCTCTTTTTATTTCCACACATCTCTCTTACCCTTACATTACTTACTCGATCAAACTACCTCACACCACACATTGTCCTGAAACATCTCATTTCCAGCACATCCACCCTCCTGCGCACAACTCTATCCATAGCCCACGCCTCGCAACCATACAAATTGTTGGAACCACTATTCCTTCAAACATACCCATTTTTGCTTTCCGAGATAATGTTCTCGACTTCCACACATTCTTCAAGGCTCCCAGGATTTTCGCCCCCTCCCCCACCCTATGATTCACTTCCGCTTCCATGGTTCCATCCGCTGCCAGATCCACTCCCAGATATCTAAAACACTTTACTTCCTCCAGTTTTTCTCCATTCAAACTTACCTCCCAATTGACTTGACCCTCAACCCTACTGTACCTAATAACCTTGCTCTTATTCACATTTACTCTTAACTTTCTTCTTTCACACACTTTACCAAACTCAGTCACCAGCTTCTGCAGTTTCTCACATGAATCAGCCACCAGCGCTGTATCATCAGCAAACAACAACTGACTCACTTCCCAAGCTCTCTCATCCACAACAGACTGTATACTTGCCCCTCTTTCCAAAACTCTTGCATTCACCTCCCTAACAACCCCATCCATAAACAAATTAAACAACCATGGAGACATCACACACCCCTGCCGTAAACCTACATTCACTGAGAACCAATCACTTTCCTCTCTTCCTACACGTACACATGCCTTACATCCTCGATGTATATGTATATATATTTATTCTTTCTCCCCTATCCCTGGGGGTAAGGGGAAAAGAATACTTACTTCCCACGTATTCCCTGCGTGTCGTAGAAGGCGAATAATGGGGGCGGGGGCGGTTCGATGGAAACCTCCTCCTCCTTGCATTTAAATTTCTAAAAGGGGAAACAGAAAAAGGAGCCATTCGGGGATTGCTCATCCTCCTCGAAGGCTCAGATTAGGGTGTCTAAATGTGCGTTGATGTAACCAAGATGTGAGAAAAGAAGAGACAGATACTATGTTTGAGGAGAGGAACCTGGATGTTTTGGCTCTGAGTGAAACGAAGCTCAAGGGAAAGGGGGGAGAGTGGTTTGGGAATGTCATGGGTGTATAGTTAGGTGTTGGTGAGAGGACAAGAGCTACGGAAGGAGTAGAACTTCTCCTGACGCAGGAGTTGTCGGAATATGTCATAGTGTCTAAGAAAGTAAACTCCAGATTGATATAGGTAAAATTGAAAGTGGATGGAAAGAGATAGGTGATTATTGGTGCCTATGCACCTGGTCATGAGAAGAAAGATCGTGAGGGGCAAGTGTTTTGAGAGTAACTGAATGAGTGTGTTAGCAGTTTTCATACACGAGACCGGGTTACAGTGATGGGTGATTTGAATGCAAAGGTGAGGAATGTGGCAGTTGAGGGAATAATTGGTGTACATGAGGTGTTCAGTGCTGTAAATGGAAATGGTTAAGAGCTTGTAGATTTGTGGGCTGTAAAAGGACTGGTGATTGGGAATATCTAGTTTAAAAAGAGAGATATACATAAGTATACGTATGTAAGTGGGAGAGATGGCCAGAGAGCGTTATTGGATTACGTGTTAATTGATAGGCGCGTGAAAGAGAGACTTTTGGATGTTAATGTGCTGAGAGGGGCAGTTGTTGAGATATCTGATCACTATCTTGTGAGACGAACGTGAAGATTTGTAGAGGCTTTCAGAAAAGAAGAGACAATGTTGGGGAAAAGAGAGTGGTGAGAGTAAGTGAGCTTGGAGAGGAGATTTGTGTGAGGAAGCACCAGGAGAAATTGAGTGCAAAATGGAAAAAGGTCGTAAGGGGAGTGGGGGAGGAATGGAATGTATTTTGGGAAGCAATGATAGCTTGCGCAAAAGATGCTTGTGGCATGAGAAAGGTGGGAGGTGGGCAGATTAGAAAAGGTAGTGAGTGGTGGGATGAAGAAGTAAGATTGTTAGTGAAAGAGAAGAGATAGGCATTTGGACGATTTTTGCAGGGAAGTACTGCTAATGAATAGATGTATAAAAAAAAGCGGCAGGAGGTCAAGAGAAAGGTGCAAGAGGTGGAAAAGAGGGGAAATGAGAGTTAGGGTGAGAATCATTAATTTTTAGGGAGAATAAAAAGATGTTTTGGAAGGAGGTATATAAAGAGCGTAAGACAAGAGAGCAAATGGGAAACTCTGTGAAGGGGGCTAATGAGGAGTAAATAACAGGTAGTGATGAAGTGAGAGGGAGATAGAGTGAGTATTCTGAAGCTTTGTTGAATGTTTCTGATGATAGAGTGGCAGATATAGGGTGTTTTGGTCGGGGTGGTGTGCGAAGTGAGAGGGCCATGGAGAATGGTTTGGTAAAGAGAGAAGAGATAGTGAAAGCTTTGTGGAAGATGAAATCCGGCAAGACGAAGGGTTTGGAAGGTATTGCAGTGAAATTCATAAGAAAAAGGTTTTGACTGTGTTGTTGATTGGTTTGTAAGGATATTCAATGTAGATATGGATCAAGGTGAAGTGCCTGAGGATTGGCGGAATGCATGCATAGTGCATTTGTGCAAAAGGCAAAGGGAGTGTTCAAATTACAGAGGCATAAGTTTGTTGAGTATGCCTGGGAAATTATATGGAAGGGTATTGATTGAGAGGGTAAAGGCATGTACAGAGCATCAGACTGGGGAAAACAATATGGTTTCAGAAGTGGTAGATGATGTGTGGATCAGGTGTTTGCTTTGAAGAATGTATGTGAGAAATACTTGGAAAACAGATGGATTTGTATGTAGCATTTATTGATCTGGAGAAGGTATATGATCGGTGCTTTGTGGAAAGTTTTAAGAGTATATGGTGTGGGAGGTAAGTTGCTGGAAGCAGTGAAAAGTTTTTAGCAAGGATGTAAGACATATGTACGAGTAGGAAGCGAAGAAAGTGACTGGTTCCCAGTGAAAGTCGGTTTGCGGCAGGGTGCATGATCTTTAATTTGTTTGTGGTTGAGGTGGTTAGGGAGGTGAATGCAAGAGTTTTGGAGAGAGGGGTAAGTAAGCAGTTTGTTGTGGACGAGAGGGCTTGGGAAGTGAGTCAGTTGTTGTTCGCTGATGTTACAGCGCTGGTGGCTGATTCGAGTGAGAAAATGCAGAAGTTGGTGACTGAGTTTGGTAAAGTGTGTGAAAGAAGAAAGTTAGAGTGAAAGTGAATAAGAGCAAGGTTATTAGGTTTAGTAGGGTTGAGAGACAAGTTAATTGGGAGGTAAGTTTGAATGGAGAAAGATTGAAGACAGTGAAGTGTTTTAGATATCTGGGAGTGGACTTGTCAGCGGATGGAACCATGGAAGCAGAAGTGAGTCACAGGATAGGTGAGGTGGGAAGGTTCTGGGAGCGTTGAAGAATGTGTGGAAGGCGAGAATGTTATCTCAGAGAGCAAAATTGGGTATGTTTAAAGGAACAGTGGTACCAACAATGTTATATTGTTGTGAGGCATGGGCTATAGATAGGGTTGTGCGGAGGAGGGTGGATGTGTTGGAAATGAGATGTTTTAGGACAATATGTGGTGTGAGGTGGTTTGATCGAGTAAGTAATGAAAGGGTAAGAGAGATATGTGGTTATAAAAAGAGTGTGGTTGAGAGAGCAGAATAGAGTGCGTTGAAATGGCTTGGTCACATGGAGAGAATGCGTGAGGAAAGATTGACAAAGAGGATATATGTGTCAGAGGTTGAGGGAACAAGGAGAAGCGGGAGACCAAATTGGAGGTGGAAGGATGGAGTCAAATAGATTTTGAGCGATCAGGGCCTGAACATATAGGGAGGTGAATGGCGTGCAAGGAATAGAGTGAATTGAAACGATGTGGTATACCAGGAAACAGACCAAAGAATGGCCCAACCTACCCACATACACATGTATATACATACACGTCCACACACGCAAATATACATACCTATACATCTCAACGTATACATGTATATACACGCACAGACATATACATATATACACATGTACATAATTCATACTGTCTGCCTTTATTCATTTCCATCGCCACCTCGCCACACAGGCCCCACACAACTTTCCATGGTTTACCCCAAACTCTTCACATGCCCTGGTTCAATCCATTGACAGCACGTCGACCCCGGTATACCACATCATTCCAATTCACTCTATTCCTTGCCCTCCTTTCACCCTCCTGCATGTTCAGGCCCCGATCACTGAAAATATTTTTCAGTCCATCTTTCCACCTCCAATTTGGTCTCCCAATTCTCCTCGTTCCCTCAACCTCTGACACATATATCCTCTTGGTCAATCTTTCCTCACTCATTCTCTCCATATGACCAAACCATTTCAAAACACCCTCTTCTGCTCTCTCAACCACACTCTTTTTATTTCCACACATCTCTCTTACCCTTACATTACTTACTCGATCATACCACCTCACACCACATATTGTCCTCAAACATCTCATTTCCAGGACATCCACCCTCCTGGGCACAACTCTATCCATAGCCCACGCCTCGCAACCATACAACATTGTTGGAACCACTATTCCTTAAAAAATACCCATTTTTGCTTTCTGAGATACTGTTCTCAACTTCCAAACATTCGTCAAGGCTCCAAGAATTTCCGCCCCCTCCCCCATCCTATGATGCACTTCCTCTTCCATGGTTCCATCCGCTGCCAGATCCGCTACCAGATATCTAAAACACTTTACTTCCTCCAGTTTTTCTCCATTCAAACTTACCTCTCCAATTTACTTGATCCCCAACCCTACTGTACCTAACAACCTTGGTCTTATTCACATTTACTCTTAACTTTCTTCTTTCACACACTTTACCAAACTCAGTCACCAGCTTCTGCAGTTTCTCACATGAATCAGCCACCATCGCTTTATCATCAGCGAACAACAACTGTCTCACTTCCCAAGCTCTCTCATCCACAACAGACTGCATACTAGCCCCTCTTTCCAAAACTCTTGCATTCACCTCCCTAACAACCCCATCCATAAACATATTAAACAACCATGGAGGCATCACACACCCCTGCCGCAAACCTACATTCACTGAGAACCAATCACTTTCCTCTCTTCCTACAAGTACACATGCCTTACATCCTCGATAAAAACTTTTCACTGCTTCTAACAACATGCCTCTCACACCATATATTCTTAATACCTTCCACAGAGCATCTCCATCAACTCTATCATATGCCTTCTCCAGATCCATAAATGCTACATACAAATCCATTTGCTTTTCTGAGTATTTCTCACATTCATTCTTCAAAGCAAACACCTGATCCACACATCCTCTACCACTTCTGAAACCACACTGCTGTTCCCCAATCTGATGCTCTGTACATGCCTTCACCCTCTCAATCAATACCCTCCCATATAATTTACCAGGAATACTCAACAAACTTTTTTTTTTTTTTATTATACTTTGTCGCTGTCTCCCGCGTTTGCGAGGTAGCGCAAGGAAACAGACGAAAGAAATGGCCCAACCCCCCCCCCCCCCCCCCCATACACATGTATATACATACGTCCACACACGCAAATATACATACCTACACAGCTTTCCATGGTTTACCCCAGACGCTTCACATGCCCTGCTTCAATCCACTGACAGCACGTCAACCCCGGTATACCACATCGCTCCAATTCACTCTATTCCTTGCCCTCCTTTCACCCTCCTGCATGTTCAGGCCCCGATCACACAAAATCTTTTTCACTCCATCTTTCCACCTCCAATTTGGTCTCCCTCTTCTCCTTGTTCCCTCCACCTCCGACACATATATCCTCTTGGTCAATCTTTCCTCACTCATTCCTCTCCATGTGCCCAAACCACTTCAAAACACCCTCTTCTGCTCTCTCAACCACGCTCTTTTTATTTCCACACATCTCTCTTACCCTTACGTTACTCACTCGATCAAACCACCTCACACCACACATTGTCCTCAAACATCTCATTTCCAGCACATCCATCCTCCTGCGCACAACTCTATCCATAGCCCACGCCTCGCAACCATACAACATTGTTGGAACCACTATTCCTTCAAACATACCCATTTTTGCTTTCCGAGATAATGTTCTCGACTTCCACACATTCTTCAAGGCCCCCAGGATTTTCGCCCCCTCCCCCACCCTATGATCCACTTCCGCTTCCATGGTTCCATCCGCTGCCAGATCAACTCCCAGATATCTAAAACACTTCACTTCCTCCAGTTTTTCTCCATTCAAACTCACCTCCCAATTGACTTGACCCTCAACCCTACTGTACCTAATAACCTTGCTCTTATTCACATTTACTCTTAACTTTCTTCTTCCACACACTTTTCCAAACTCAGTCACCAGCTTCTGCAGTTTCTCACATGAATCAGCCACCAGCGCTGTATCATCAGCGAACAACAACTGACTCACTTCCCAAGCTCTCTCATCCCCAACAGACTTATACCTGTGTAATATGAGAACTCACTCTTATCCCATTTGCCTTTGTACAATGGCACTATGCACGCATTCCGCCAATCCTCAGGCACTTCACCATGAGTCGTACATACATGAAATAACCTTACCAACCAGTCAACAACCAACCCCCTTTTTTAATAAATTCCGATGCAATACCATCCAAACCTACTGCCTTGCCGGCTTTCATCTTCCGCAAAGCTTTTACTACCTCTTCTCTATTTACCAAACCATTTTCCCTAACCCTCTCACTTTGCACACCACCTCGACTAAAACACCCTATATCTGCCACTCTATCATCAAACACATTCAACGAACCTTCAAAATACTCACTTCATCTCCTTCTCACATCACCACTACTTATCATCACCTCCCCATTAGCTCCCTTCACTGAAGTTCCCATTTGCTTCCTTGTCTTACGCACTTTATTTACCTCCTTCCAAAACATCTTTTTATTCTCCCTAAAATTTAATGGCACTCTCTCACCCCAACTCTCATTTGTCCTCTTTTTCACCTCTTGCACCTTTCTCTTGACCTTCTGCCTCTTTCTTTTATACATCTCCGACTCATTTGCATTTTTTCCCTGCAAAAATCGTTCAAATGCCTCTCTCTTCTCTTTCACTAATAATCTTACTTCTTCATTCCATCACTCACTACCCTTTCTAAAATGCCCACCTCCCACACTTCTCATACCACAAGCATCTTTTGCGCAAGCCATCACTGCTTCCCAAAATGCATCCCATTCCTCCCCCACTCCTCTTACCTCCTTTGTTCTCACCTTTTTCCATTCTGTACTCAATCTCTCCTGGTACTTCCCCACACAAGTCTCCTTCCCGAGCTCACTTACTCTCACCACTCTCCTCACCCCAACATTCTCTCCTTTTTTCTGAAAACTCCTACAAATCTTCACCTTTGCCTCCACAAGATAATGATCAGACATCCCTCCAGTCGCACCTCTCAGCACATTAACATCCAAAAGTCTCTCTTTCGCGCCCCTGTCAATTAACACGTAATCCAATAACGCTCTCTGGCCATCTCTCCTACTTACATACGTATACTTATGTATATCTCGCTTTTTAAACCAGGTATTCCCAATCACCAGTCCTTTTTCAGCACATAAATCTACAAGCTCTTCAACATTTCCATTTACAACACTGAACACCCCATGTATACCATTTATTCCCTCAACTGCCACATTACTCACCTTTGCATTCAACTCACCCATCACTATAACCTGGTGCATGAAAACCACTAACACACTTATTCAGCTGCTCCCAAAACACTTGCCTCTCATGATCTTTCTTCTCATGCCCAGGTGCATATGCACCAATAATCACCCATCTCTCTCCATCAACTTTCAGTTTTACCCATATCGATGTAGAATTTACATTCTTACACTCTATCACATACTCCCACAGCTCCTGTTTCAGGATTAGTGCTACTCCTTCCCTTGCTGTTGTTCTCTTACTAACCCCTGACTTTACTCCTAATTCCCAAACCACTACATTCCCAAACCACTCTTCCCCTTTACCCTTGAGCTTCGTTTCACTCAGAGCCAAAACATATATATATATATATATATATATATATATATATATATATATATATATATATATATATATATATATATATATATATATATATATATATATATATATATATATATTTTTTTTTTTTTTATACTTTGTCGCTGTCTCCCGCGTTTGCGAGGTAGCGCAAGGAAACAGACGAAAGAAATGGCCCAACCCCCCCCCATACACATGTATATACATACGTCCACACACGCAAATATACATACCTACACAGCTTTCCATGGTTTACCCCAGACGCTTCACATGCCTTGATTCAATCCACTGACAGCACGTCAACCCCGGTATACCACATCGCTCCAATTCACTCTATTCCTTGCCCTCCTTTCACCCTCCTGCATGTTCAGGCCCCGATCACACAAAATCTTTTTCACTCCATCTTTCCACCTCCAATTTGGTCTCCCTCTTCTCCTCGTTCCCTCCACCTCCGACACATATATCCTCTTGGTCAATCTTTCCTCACTCATTCTCTCCATGTGCCCAAACCACTTCAAAACACCCTCTTCTGCTCTCTCAACCACGCTCTTTTTATTTCCACACATCTCTCTTACCCTTACGGTACTCACTCGATCAAACCACCTCACACCACACATTGTCCTCAAACATCTCATTTCCAGCACATCCATCCTCCTGCGCACAACTCTATCCATAGCCCACGCCTCGCAACCATACAACATTGTTGGAACCACTATTCCTTCAAACATACCCATTTTTGCTTTCCGAGATAATGTTCTCGACTTCCACACATTCTTCAAGGCCCCCAGAATTTTCGCCCCCTCCCCCACCCTATGATCCACTTCCGCTTCCATGTTTCCATCCGCTGCCAGATCCACTCCCAGATATCTAAAACACTTCACTTCCTCCAGTTTTTCTCCATTCAAATTCACCTCCCAATTGACTTGACCCTCAACCCTACTGTACCTAATAACCTTGCTCTTATTAACATTTACTCTTAACTTTCTTCTTTCACACACTTTACCAAACTCAGTCACCAGCTTCTGCAGTTTCTCACATGAATCAGCCACCAGCGCTGTATCATCAGCGAACAACAACTGACTCACTTCCCAAGCTCTCTCATCCCCAACAGACTTCATACTTGCCCCTCTTTCCAAAACTCTTGCATTTACCTCCCTAACAACCCCATCCATAAACAAATTAAACAACCATGGAGACATCACACACCCCTGCCGCAAACCTACATTCACTGAGAACCAATCACTTTCCTCTCTTCCTACACGTACACATGCCTTACATCCTCGATAAAAACTTTTCACTGCTTCTAACAACTTTCCTCCCACACCATATATTCTTAATACCTTCCACAGAGCATCTCTATCAACTCTATCATATGCCTTCTCCAGATCCATAAATGCTACATACAAATCCATTTGCTTTTCTAAGTATTTCTCACATACATTTCTCACATTCATTTTTTTTTCATTCATTTCAAGCTAGAAGTTTCAGTTTTCTAAATTGTTTCTTACATTTTTCATATGTATATATATGTGTGTGTGTGTGTGTATATGTGCGTATGTATGTGTATGTGTGTGTATGTGTATATGTATATATATATGTATATTATCCCTGGGGATAGGGGTGAAAGAATACTTCCCACGTATTCCTCGCGTGTCGTAGAAAGCGACTAGAGGGGACGGGAGCGGGGGGCCAGAAATCCTCCCCTCCTTGTATTAACTTTCTAAAATGGGAAACAGAAGAAGGAGTCACGCGGGGAGGGCTCATCCTCCTCGAAGGCTCAGAGTGGGGTGCCTAAATGTGTGTGGATGTAACCAAGATGTGAAAAAAGGAGAGATAGGTAGTATGTTTGAGGAAAGGAACCTGGATGTTTTGGCTCTGAGTGAAACGAAGCTCAAGGGTAAAGGGGAAGAGTGGTTTGGGAATGTCTGGGGAGTAAAGTCAGGGGTTAGTGAGAGGACAAGAGCAAGGGAAGGAGTAGCAATACTCCTGAAACAGGAGTTGTGGGAGTATGTGATAGAGTGTAAGAAAGTAAATTCTCGATTAATATGGGTAAAACTGAAAGTTGATGGAGAGAGGTGGGTGATTATTGGTGCATATGCACCTGGGCATGAGAAGAAAGATCAAGAGAGGCAAGTGTTTTGGGAGCAGCTGAATGAGTGTGTTAGTGGTTTTGATGCATGAGACCGGGTTATAGTGATGGGTGATTTGAATGCAAAGGTGAGTAATGTGGCAGTTGAGGGAATAATTGGTATACATGGGGTGTTCAGTGTTGTAAATGGAAATGGTGAAGAGCTTGTAGATTTATGTGCTGAAAAAGGACTGATGATTGGGAATACCTGGTTTAAAAAGCGAGATATACATAAGTATACTTATGTAAGTAGGAGAGATGGACAGAGAGTGTTATTGGATTACGTGTTAATTGACAGGCGTGCGAAAGAGAGACTTTTGGATGTTAATGTGCTGAGAGGTGCAACTGGAGGGATGTCTGATCATTATCTTGTGGAGGCTAAGGTGAAGATTTCTATGGGTTTTCAGAAAAGAAGAGTGAATGTTGGGGTGAAGAGGGTGGTGAGAATAAGTGAGCTTGAGAAGGAGACCTGTGTGAGGAAGTACCAGGAGAGACTGAGTACAGAATGGAAAAAGGTGAGAACAATGGAAGCAAGGGGAGTGGGGGAGGAATGGGATGTATTTAGGGAATCAGTGATGGATTGCGCAAAAGATGCTTGTGGCATGAGAAGAGTGGGAGGTGGGTTGATTAGAAAGGGTAGTGAGTGGTGGGATGAAGAAGTAAGAGTATTAGTGAAAGAGAAGAGAGAGGCATTTGGACGATTTTTGCAGGGAAAAAATGCAATTGAGTGGGAGATGTATAAAAGAAAGAGACAGGAGGTCAAGAGAAAGGTGCAAGAGGTGAAAAAAAGGGCAAATGAGAGTTGGGGTGAGAGAGTATCATTAAATTTTAGGGAGAATAAAAAGATGTTCTGGAAGGAGGTAAATAAAGTGCGTAAGACAAGGGAGCAAATGGGAACTTCAGTGAAGGGCGCAAATGGGGAGGTGATAACAAGTAGTGGTGATGTGAGAGGGAGATGGAGTGAGTATTTTGAAGGTTTGTTGAATGTGTTTGATGATAGAGTGGCAGATATAGGGTGTTTTGGTCGAGGTGGTGTGCAAAGTGAGAGGGTTAGGGAAAATGATTTGGTAAACAGAGAAGAGGTAGTGAAAGCTTTGCGGGAGATGAAAGCCGGCAAGGCAGCAGGTTTGGATGTTATTGCAGTGGAATTTATTAAAAAAGGGGGTGACTGTATTGTTGACTGGTTGGTAAGGTTATTTAATGTATGTATGACTCATGGTGAGGTGGCTGAGGATTGGCGGAATGCGTGCATAGTGCCATTGTACAAAGGCAAAGGGGATAAGAGTGAGTGCTCAAATTACAGAGGTATAAGTTTGTTGAGTATTCCTGGTAAATTATATGGGAGGGTATTGATTGAGAGGGTGAAGGCATGTACAGAGCTTCAGATTGGGGAAGAGCAGTGTGGTTTCAGAAGTGGTAGAGGATGTGTGGATCAGGTGTTTGCTTTGAAGAATGTATATATATATATATATATATATATATATATATATATATATATATATATATATATATATATATATATATATATATATATATATATATATATATATATATATATATATATATATATATTCCTATGAGTTCACGGGGAAAATGAAACACGAAAAGTTCCCAAGGGCACTTTCGTGTAATAAGGCTAACACTGTTGTGATTTTAGACAAAAGTAACTGTTTATCTAAAATGAATGATCTTCTAAATGATAACACAACATATTCTAAACTTAGTAAAAATCCCTTAGAAGCATTTAAATCTCACTTCAATAAAGAAACGAAGTTGTTGTTGAAAGGTAACATTTCTCTTATCAAAAGTATGTCATCTTTGTCCCCTTCATTGCCATATATGTATGGACTTATCAAAACACATAAACAAAATTTTCCAGCAAGACCTATAGTGAGTTCAGTAGGCTCCATCACATATAAATTGTCAAAATGGTTAGTTTCTTTATTGAGCCCTATAGCGGGTAAGGTATCAAATTCTAATATCATAAACAATGTAGATTTAGTCAACAAGCTAAACAATATCAATATTAATTTTGATTTCAAACTAGTTAGCTTTGATGTTTCCCCACTTTTCACTAAAGTTCCAGTTGATTACCTTTTAGAATATTTATTTGATGTCTTGGATGATATTCATTTACCTGTTTCAAAGTCTAATTTCATTGAACTGATAAAATTGTGTCTAAAAGACTGTGTATTTCAATTTAATGGAGATTATTATGCTCAAAAAATTGGTATGGCAATGGGTACCCCTCCTAAGTAATCTTTATATGGAATTTCTTGAAACATTATTACTAAAGGACTTCTTACCTTCTAATGCAATTTGGTTTAGGTATGTAGATGATGTTCTTTGTGTTTGGCCAACAAATGAAAATTTACAAATATTTCTCCCCTTACTTAACAATTTAATACCTCCCATCAAATTTACTGTAGAAAATGAGAATAATGGTATGTTACCATTTTTGGATTGCATGATTCATAGACAAGGAAACAAGTTTAAGTTTAGCATATACAGAAAACCCAACAATGTATGCTCATAAAGTACCCCAGGTCTTTCATTGATAAATCCCTTAAGTTAGGAAAGAAATCATTTTATAGAGTTGAGCCCAAACCTCCCATTAACACCAAGAATCTTTTAGTTCTCCCTTTTAATAATAATTTCACTTTGCTTCCCATGTTGCTTAAATCCTTTAATGTAAATGTTGCCTTTAGCAACAATAATACTATAAAGAATATCTTAATCAGGAATTCACCTGAAAATTCTCTTGGTTGCATCTATAAAGTGCCTTGTGGAAACTGTTATGAATTCTATGTTGGTCAGACTGGCAAGGATCTTTCTGTTAGACTTAAGCAACATAAATATAGTATAAGAACGGGACAAGAATCAAATGCCTTGTTTAATCATGTTAAAAACTATGACCATTGTATTGACTGGAGTAACGCCATCTCAGTTATTAATTCTAACTCTAGTACTAAGAGAAATATCATTGAATCTTCTATTATCAAATACACAAAGAATTATAATCTTAATATTAGTGATGGTCTATACAAATTAGATAACTTTATTGTTGATAAGATTTGTAAAATGATAAGTTTATGAACGCTCGTTGTATGTTTTGGACAATCACATGTTTACCAAATGGCGTCCTAGCTTCGTCTCTTCGATGTATATCAACTGACTATTATATTTCTCTCTTGTGTCTTCCCTGATGATGTGATTATTACACGAAAGTGCACTTGGGAACTTTTCGTGTTTCATTTTCCCCGTGGACTCATATGAATATCTTAATCACGCGCAAAATTGTGATCCTTTCCAATATATATATATATATATATATATATATATATATATATATATATATATATATATATATATATATATATATATATATATATATATATATATATATATATATACATGACTAAACTGGGACTCAATGAAGGTCTCTAGACAACGCTCATCCGTACAAGATTTTTTTGTTTGAGACTTGTTGATGATCTGTATGACCGACGATACATACTGGAATGGCTTTCATCATGAATAACTAAGATGGTAATGGAGTAATTGGTCTTGTGAGTCACTGCTCTTCCTTACAGAGTACGTGCATCTGTGGTGTCATGTTGAGTCATTTGGATTTAGGAATCTCTGAGATACGGCGGGTCTTGTAGTGATTTGTCAAACCCACGCCGTCAACAGAAATCTTTTTTTGGTCGACCCTAACTACATTCTGGCGTACGTCCTCCTTTGTTGCATAGTTTTTGGCCTTGCAGGACCGAGGCCACAGGTTGACTATGATCTCAATCGGACTTTAACTAATGCTGTTTCACATAACCTTGCACAGTGTCAGCATGGCAGCAACATCAACGTCGTCAGGGAGGTGCCAGGGAGTGCCGCGCCTCCTCCTCCTCTCACTGGGCCTCGCCCTTCTGCTGCCTCCTACACCCACATCCTGCATTGACTTCGAGCAGATCCTGGGTCAGATTTTCTCCAAAGTGGCTACGTAAGATATCCAAAGGTTGAGTAGATATTCTATTGCTGGAGATGTTAATGGCTCGATGTACAGTAACAATGTGTAGGGTCTCCTATTTACTCCTAGAGAAGTTATTCTCCTTCTGGCTGTGGCATCCTATATAAACGTTAACTATAATCGTGATAGACACCCGATGGCTGGGTATATATCCAAAGACAAATCAAGACGTCAACGCACCCTTCAGGATTGAACGGCTGAGTGTATTAGACGTACGATCTCCGTGTCTCACGGCCATAACACGCGATCCACCTGCAGGAGTAAAATGCTGTAGCATTTTATAAGAATGGCTTTAATGCAGTCTAAAGTCGTTTGAGTGAGTGCGATGATCAGATCCACAATAACACTGTTTGAACCTTTGACCTCTCGAGGGTTACCAACCCTTCCAGAGGGCTCACCTATGGGATTCTCAGTCCCTGACGTGAGTTAACAGACCGACGGACAAACACAGCAAGATCACGAACACACTTCACGAGAAGCTGAAGGTATGGGAGGGAAAGAATTCCATTTGGCTGGATGGCAGACAGTTGATGTGTAACGTGTCTCCCTGGCGGGAGGCGAGTGTGTGTGATCCAGGCAAGTGATGAGTTTGTTAGTGTGTTACTTCCAGACAGATGAAGAAATGCCATATTATATTTTCCCAGGCAGGTGATGAGTGAGGTGCTTGTGTCTCAGGTGAGTGATAAGTGATTTGTCTTCCAGACAAATGTGTGTTACTTCCCTTCCAGGCACGTGATGAATGTGTGTTACTTCCCTTCCAGGCACGTGATGAATGTGTGTTATTTACCTTCCAGGCACTTGATGAATGTGTGTTACTTCCCTTCCAGGCACGTGATGAATTTGTGTTACTTCCCTTCCAGGCACGTGATGAATGTGTGTTACTTCCCTTCCAGGCACGTTATGAATGTGTGTTACTTCCCTTCCAGGCACGTTATGAATGTGTGTTACTTCCCTTCCAGGCACGTGATGAATGTGTGTTACTTCCCTTCCAGGCACGTGATGAATGTGTGTTACTTCCCTTCCAGGCACGTGATGTGTGTTACTTCCCTTCCAGGCACGTGATGAATGTGTGTTACTTCTCTTCCAGGTACGTGATGAATGTGTGTTACTTCCCTTCCAGGCACGTGATGAGTGTGTGTTACTTCCCTTCCAGACACGTGATGAATGTGTGTTACTTCCCTTCCAGGCACGTGATGAATGTGTGTTACTTCTCTTCCAGGCACGTGATGAATGTGTGTTACTTCCCTTCCAGGCACGTGATGAATGTGTGTTACATCCCTTCCAGGCACGTGATGAGTGTGTGTTACTTCTCTTCCAGGCACGTGATGAATGTGTGTTACTTCTCTTCCAGGCACGTGATGAATGTGTGTTACTTCCCCTCCAGGCACGTGATGAATGTGTGTTACATCCCTTCCAGACACGTGATGAATGGTTATTGTTGTTGTCTTCTCCAGACCGGCGTTAAACATGTACCATTCACTTCACAGGCAGGTGTTCCAGAAAGGAGAGCTAGAGCTGCTGGACCATATCTGCTCATACACTACGAAACCTCATTTCTACTCCTGGAAGATGTATTACCGCTGCAGTATTTGGTGTCCAGGCTGGACTCCCATTGTCGGTCAAGGTACGGGTCTTCTTATCTGTTTCTTTCTTAGCTAGTAACATGCGAGTCTGTCTCACAATCTTACTTGATCTTAAATCTTAACTCGTGTTATCGTTGTTATAACGTACTCCTGAAGAACTGAATGATCACCGGAAGCCTGAGAGATCTATATTCCGCCCTCACTGTAAGCATGAGAAATCTTTATTCCACCATCACTCTGAGCTTGAGAGATCTATATTCCGCCCTCACTCTGGGCTTGAGAGATCTTTATTTCGGCCTCACTCTAAGCTTGAGGGATCTTTAGTCCACCCTCACTCTGAACCTGAGTCAGTGTTCATTTGACTTACTTCGTTTCAGTATAAAATCCCTTCAGTAAGTTGACCCTTATCTCTCTTTTTAATTTCGGTTCCGGTTTCAAACTCTTAACTTTGATCACAACTACTTACGTTGCCTCTTGTTCTCGGAGGATGCACGTCAGCCCACATATATCACACATGCACTCCTGTTATCCCTATGACCAAGTCCCCAGACATGCTTAATGTCCAGCTAGACAAATGATGATCTTTCCCTTCGTCACAGCTTCCGGCCATAGAAGAGCAATGACGGCCAGGATAGAGGCCACGAAGGACTTCGTCAAGAAGGCCGTAGCCAGTGGCCTTGTCACCGAGGAGGAGGCTGACCCGTGGCTTTAAGGCATTCTCACATCTCTCGCTATGGATACACCTCGACTCCTTCCGCACACTTCTGGGAAGTTCTCATCATCCACCTGTAGGAGTTTCCGCCACCAATGAGTTTCTCCACCATCTGCGCCTCTGAGGGTCTCTGTCATCCTCGTCTTTGGGGGTTCATCGTCATTCTCGTCTCTGGGGACCACCCTCATCCGTGTATCTTGGGTGCTCCCTCCCTCTTTCTTTGGGGTGTTTCCCTTGCCCTAGACTTTAGTCTGAACACCTGCACGCATCACGTGCTGTGGACACCCCTCAGCCTATAGCTTTACAATCTCCCCAACTCGTAGCTTTGGACGCTCCCCAGTCTATAGCTTTAAAACTTTTCCAGCCCATAGCTTTGGCCACTCACCAACCCATAGCTTTGGACACTTCCTAAACCCAGAGCCTTAGCCACTCCCTAACTCATAGCTTTGGACACTCTCCAGGTAACCACTCTCTTGCGATTTTGTTTACTTGTAATCACCGTTGACACTCTCTGTATAATCAAATCTTGATCAATAAATCTTACAACTCTCCCATTGGAATATTTTTCTTTAGAAAAGCATCGATAATTGTCATGATTTGCTTACCAGACTGAGCGTAAGGTGGACAAAAATGAGTTGGAGAGAGGCTGGTGATGATTGTAAAGGTGGTTTTGCGTCTGGCGCTGGTGGCTCATGACTTACTGGTGTGGGTGCTTCATGACTGACTGTTGTTGGTGTTTCATGACGGATTGATGAGGTTAGTTCAGGACTGACTGGTGATTGTTGTTCAAGACTGAATGGTGTTGGTGGTCCAGGACTGACTGGTGGTGGTGGTGGTTTAGGACTGACTGGTGGTGGTGGTTCAGGACCGACTGGTGATGGTGGTTCAAGGCCGACAGGTGATGATGTTTCATGACTGACTGGTGATTGTGTTTCATAACTGACTGCTAGTAATAGTTCAGGAATTACTGGTGTTGGTAGTTCATGACAGAGAGGTGATGGTGTTTCATGACTGACTGGTGATTGTGGTTCATGACTGACTGGTAGTGGTGGCTCATGACTGACTGGTGATTGTGGTACATGACTGACTGGTAGTGGTGGTTCATGACTGACTGGTGGTAGAGGTTCATGACTGACTGGTGGTGGTGGTTAACGACTAATTAGTGAGGTTGGTTCATGACTGACTAGTGTGATTCTTGACTGACTGGTAGGCTGGCTCATGACTGGCTGGTGGTAGTTCTTGATTGACTGGTGGTTGTAGTTTATGGCTGACTGGTGATGATGGTTCATGACTGACCGTTGATGGTGGTTCATTACTGACTAGTAAGACTGTTTTCTGACTGACGGATTGTGGTGGTCCATGAGTGACTTGTGGTTGTGGTTCATGACTGACTTGTGATAGTGGTTCATGACTGACAGGTGGTGGTGGTGGTTAATGACTGACTTGTGAGAGAGGATCATGATTGACGAGTGGTGGTGATTCATGACTGACTGGTGATGTTGGTTCTTGACTGATAGGTGGGGATGGTACATAACTTACTGGTGATGGTGATTCATGACTGGTTTATGGTAGTAGTTCATGACTGACTGGTGGTGGTTTATGAATTCCTGGTGATAGTGGTTCATGACTGACTTGTTACAGTAGTTGTGACTGACTGATGATGGTGTTTCATAACTGACTGGTTATGGTGGTTCATAACTGAATGTTGTTGTGGTTCTTGACTGACTGGTGGTGGTGGTGGTTCTTGACTGACAGGTGGTGTTGGTTCACGACTGACAGGTGATAGTGGTTCATGACTGACTGGTGGTGGTGGTGGTTCATGACTGACGGGTGGTGGTGGTTCACGACTGACTGGTGATAGTGGTTCATGACTGACTGGTGGTGGTGGTGGTTCTTGACTGACGGGTGGTGGTGGTTCAGGACTGAATTTTGATTGTGGTTCATGACTGACTGTTGATAGTGTCGCATGACTGTCTGGTGATGATATTTCTTGGCTGACTGGTGATGGTGGTTTATAACTGCATGATAGTGATGCTGTTTGACTGGCTGATGATGGTGGTTCATGACTGGCCGGAGGTGGTGGTTCATGATTGACTGGCGATAGTGGTTAATGACTGACAGGTAAGGGTGGTTCATGCCTGATTTGTGATAGTGATTCGTTACTAACTGGTGGTGGTGGTTCATGACTGAATAGTGATTATGATTCATGACTGACTGATGGTGATGGTTCATGACTGAATAGTGGTGGTTGCTCATAGCTGAACGGTAGAGGTGGTTTTTGACTGACTGGTGGTGGTGGTGATACATGACTGACTGGTGGTGGTGATGATACATGACTGACTGGTGGTGGTGGTGATACATGACTGACTGGTGGTGGTGGTGATACATGACTGACTGGTGGTGGTGGTGATACATGACTGACTGGTGGTGATTGCTCCTGACTGAACGATATTTGTGGTTCTTGACTGGCCATCATTAGTGACTCATGGCTGATTAGTTACAGTGGTTCATGACTGACTGGTGGAGGTGCTTCATGACTGACTGGTGATGGTGGTTCATAACTGACTGAGGGGGGTATTTCATGAGTGAATGGTGGTGGTGGGTGTTCATGACCGACTGGTGGGGTGGTTCATGACTGACTGGTGGTGGTGGTTCATGACTGAATAGTGAGGTTTGTTCATGCCTGACTGGTGGTAGTGGTTATCGACTGACTGGTGATGGTATTTCATGGCTGACTTGTGATGTTGGTTCATGACTAAATGGTGATAGTGGTTCATGACTGGCTTGTGATGGTGGTTCATGACTCACTGGTGATAGTTTTCATGACTGAATGGTGATGGTGGTTCATGGTTGACTTGTGATGGTGGTTCGTAACTGCATGATGGTTGTTTTTGACTAACTGGTGGTAGTTTTTCATGACTGACTGGTTGTGGTGATTCATGACTGAATGGTGAGTGTGGTTCATGACTGACTGGTGATGGTGGTTCATGACTGAATGGTGATGGTAGTTCATGACTGACTGGTGGTGATAGTTCATGACTGACTGATGATGGTAGCTCATAACTGACTGGTGGTGTTTGCTCATGACTGACTGGTGGTGTTTGCTCATGACTGACTGGTGGTGGAGGTTCATGACTGACTGGTGGTGTTTGCTCATGACTGACTGGTGGTGGAGGTTCTTTAATGACTGGTGATAATGATTCATGGCTGATTGGTTATAATTGTTCATGGTTGACTGATGATGCTAGTTCATTGGTGACAGGTGATGCTGGTTCATGACTGTTTAGTGTGATGGTTATATGACTATCTAGTCCTAATCGTTACTATCTGACAAATGATTGTAATTAGCAAGTGATTAGTAAAGGTTGTTTGTTACTGTTTATGATGGTTCTTGACTGACCGGTGGTGGTGGTTCGTGTCTGACTGGTGAGGGTGGTTCATGACAGCCCAGTGAGGGAGGTTCATATCTGACTGGTGATGGTGGTTCATGACTGACTAGTAGCAGTGGTTCATGAATGACTGGTGGTGGTAGTTTATGTGTGACTGGTGATGGCGGTTCATGATTGACTGGTGATGGTAGTTCATGGCAAAATGGTGAATGTTCATAACTGACTGTTGGTGTTGGTACATGACTGACTGCTGGTGACGGTTCATGACTGACTGTTGGTAGCGGTTCATGACTGACTGATGACGATGATACACGGTTAACAGGTGTGTAGGACTGGTGGTAATGGTTCTTGTCGTAATTAGAACGAAAGGTTTGTGGTACTTTCGCTTGATAACTGAATTCAACGACAGAGTTTGTGGAGGGAGGAGAGCTTATCTTGTGTGTGTGTGTGTGTGTGTGTGTGTGTGTGACTCACTCGCTATACAATCCCTTGTGTATACAAGACAGGCAGAGAACCTCCCCCAACGCTTATGACCTTGTAATGCCTATGATGCACATCATCACGTACAGCATGAGATCATTATTATCATCATTATTATCATTATTATTGTTATTATCATTATTATTATCATTATCATTATTATTATCATTATTATTATATTTCTTATCATTATCATTATTATTATCATTACTATTATCATTATTCTATAATAATAATAGTAGCAATCATTGATATAATCTATATTACCTACGAACTCCTCTTCAAAGATCCCTGCAACTTCATGGCTGCGCTACAGTCAGCAGGAGGGAAGGGCTGGACTCCGTTAGAGCGGAAAGTTCGACGAGATTGTTCCCCCGTCAAACATCCTCGCCAAAGGCGACTGCGCATTCCTGGCGTAATGACAAGAAGACTGAGTCCAGCAACGCCTACATGAACACACACACACACACACACACACACACACACACACACACACACACACATATATATACATATACATATTGGAAAGGATCACAATTTTGCGCGTGATCAAGATATTCCTATGAGTCCACGGGGAAAATGAAACACGATAAGTTCCCAAGTGCACTTTCATGTAATAATCACATCATCAGGGGAGACACAAGAGAGAAATATAACAGTCAGTTGATATACATCGAAGAGACGATGCTAGGACGCCATTTGGTAAACATGCGATTGTCCACAGACAAACAGACAGACACACACACACTAAGAGGAACTTGGCCTCGAGCTGATATAGCTGGGAATCACGGTCGGCGATGACGTGAGCAGCTAATAATGCACAGCGTTATGAGGATATCGAATACGATACAAGTTCACTTGGAAGCAAAAGCTGAGATGAAACACCAGATGATAATCAGAAACAATCGATGCAAGTTAGGCAAGAGAGATAGTGACTGGGGTACAGCTGAGCCCCAAAGATAATAACAGGGACGTACTGGAGAGCCAAAGAGTTATATAGTTACATGGATACACAGACCACACAGACCCTTGGTCCGAGCGAGGGGGTCCGGCCTTAACACTATTTAAAAGAAAAGAAAAGGACTCAGTCTCCTTAAAGGCAATAGAAGAAAAGAATTCCAGAGCAAAGGTTCTCTCTCCCCATACCGTTCACTCCCTCTAGCAACACGCAAGACGGAGAGCAGCACTCCAGGAGCTGGCCCTGCCTGCCCTGGTGCTAACCTGTGGGGCTGACCACTCCAGGAGCTGGCCTTGCCTGCCCTGTTGCTAACCTGTGGGGCTGACCACTCCAGGAGCTGGCCCTGCCTGCCCTGTTGCTAACCTGTGGGACTGACCACTCCAGGAGGTGGCCTTGCCTGCCCTGTTGCTAACCTGTGGGGCTGACCACTCCAGGAGGTGGCCCTGCCTGCCCTGGTGCTAACCTGTGGGGCTGACCACTCCAGGAGGTGGCCCTGCCTGCCCTGTTGCTAACCTGTGGGGCTGACCACTCCAGGAGGTGGCCCTGCCTGCCCTGGTGCTAGCTTGTGGGGCTGTAGAGAAAAATACCTTGCAGGATTAATATGCCTGAGGAGAGTTTTAATAGGAAAGTCACAATGTAGAATGGACATGAATATGTTATGCATCCCATGTCATGCATCCCTTCACTTTTTGTTATAAAGACAAAGGGAAGAATAAACTTGAGCTCCAGCCACTCTACCTAACATATCTATATTGTTCCTGATGTTGAAGAATAATACTATCATTCTTACTCTCTCAAAGCAGGTAACATGAGTCAATCAATGTTGGTGTGTTACCGCCTCGTGGCCAGAGAGAGATCGGTTGTTGAGATTGTAGTATGATACACCACTGTGGTATGAGGATCGATCAAATGAATCTATCAATATCGAAGTGATGATCAAGCATTCTTTTTTTTCTGAAATATTGAGGGCTTTACTCTGAACATTTTGCTGGGAGTTTATTCCAATGATATTGCTGGTAAAGAAACATTTCGTACAGTCCAGAAAACTTGTTTACCTCTAAGTTTTAGTCCATTTTCTCTCGTGGGTAATGCTGGGGGTACTGCAAAAGACTTTCAAATTCGAGGTTGCTGAATCCTTTCAGTATTCTAAAACATTCTGTTCACTTACGTCACAGTTGTCTCTTGCTTAAGGGAATCAATCTAAATTCTCTCAGTCTGACCATCTATATATGTTGCATACTGTGGGACCACAACAGAGCAAGGCCGCTTTGCTGTAAGGCCGCTACACTGTATGGCCGACACACTGAAGAGCTGTAAGGGTATACCAAGGTATACATCATGAGTATACCAAACCAGACAGTGTGGGTATACATAACTAGATATAATGGGTATATCTAGTCAGCCATTATGGGTCATCATCAATAGGTCATCCAGCCAGCCATCATGGTATACACACACACACGCACACACACACACACATAGCGCTACTGACCATGACTTACCACAGGCCAGCCTGGGATCGGACCCGCATGAGTTCGAGCCCTGGGCGTGGAAGTTGGCCTACACCCAACCCAGGTGTTCATCCTTCCTCGGGGATGATCGATTAATGGGTGCCTGACATAGGCTGGTGTGTGTGTGTGTGTGTGTGTGTGTGTGTGTGTGTGTGTGTGTGTGTGTGTGTGTGTGTATAGGAATAAAGACATGGTACATATATACAAAGTTAAGAGACGGGGCAACACGATTCAAAAATCTCTCTCCCTGCAACATTAGCAAGCATGATAGAAAGGCAGGTGATCATGCACGTAGTCATAATGGTGCATGATAGTCAGGCATGAGAGCATTATGCAGGAGAGTCATGAAGGGGATACCATAGCCTGACCTTTGACCAGACCTCCCAAGGTCAAAGGTCTATGATTCCCGGAATACCTCGTCTGAACGCATGAAGAGACGGTCAGTGGCTGTGTGTGTGTGTGTGTGTGTGTGTGTGTGTGTGTGTGTGTGTGTGTGTGTGTGTGTGTGTGTGTGTGTTCTCTTGCCTGCCTCTGGGTCTCGGCTCCTCACATACATAAAGCCGACAACGTTGATTATTAGGTTTACAGCACAGCAGAGGCACGGCGCTACATGCAGCTTGGGATGTTACGTGGGTCTCTAAGGTCGAACTCCAGAATACTTCAGGCCTTGGAACTGGACCTTAATGACTATCAGAACGTTTTAAGGATCAAGAAATTTCACTCAGGGGCGACTGCTCCTCTACTTTACACTAGGGATATCGACCGTCAGAGCGTCCTGTTGCCGCCCGGACGCTTTGACGTAGAAACCCAGACAGTTAAATGTCATCAGAATTTTCCCAGAGTGACGTGAAAACCGGATATAAAGCGTGTGTATCTTGGTGTGTGACGCCAGTGGCTCAGCAGCCGTCTCACTGCGAGCACCTACTCTGACCATCGTCCTCCACTCACACACATTCTCACACACTCGCACACCGCTAGTGGTCCACTTGAAGTAAGTGTATGGTACTTGCAACATTATGTGTACCTGCAACATTATGGTACTTGCAACATTATGTGTACCTGCAACATTATGGTACTTGCAACATTAGGGTACTTGCAACCTTGTGGTACCTGCAGACCTGGAATGTTACGGTGCCTGTAACCTCACAGTACCTGGAGCATAACTGTACCCGTATCCTCACGGTGTCTGCAGTCGTACTGAACCTGTAACCTTACTATACCTATAACTTGGAGTACCTGTAACCTCACTGTACCTGCAACCTTCATGCACCTGCAACTTTATATGTGTAACCTTACGGTATCTATAACCTTACTGTACCTGTAACCTTATGATATATGTAACCTTACTGTGCCTGTAACCTTAAGGCACCTGTAACCTTACTGTACCTGTAACATTACTGTACCTGTAACCTTACTGTACCTGTAACCTTACGGTACCTGTAACCTTACTGTGCCTGTAACCTCACGGTCCTGTAACCTTATTGTACCTGTAACCTCACGGTACCTTTAACCTTACTGTACCTGTAACCTCACGGTCCTGTAACCTTATTGTACCTGTAACCTCACGGTACCTGTAACCTTACTGTACTTGTAGCCTCACGGTACCTGTAACCTTACTGTGCCTGTAACCTCACGGTACCTGTAACCTTACTGTGCCTGTAACCTCACGGTACCTGTAACCTTACTGTACCTGTAACCTAACGGTACCTGTAACCTTACTGTACTTGTAGCCTCACGATACATATAACCTTACTGCATCTGTAACCTTCCGGTACCTGTAAACTTACTGTACCTGTGACCTTACTGTACCTGTAACCCTTCTGTTCCTGTAACCTTACTGAACCTGTAATCTTACTGTACCTGTAACTATACTGCACCTGTAACCGTATGGTACCTGTAACCTTATGATATCTGTCACCTTACGGTACATGTAACCTTACTGTACCTGTAACCTTACTGTACTTGTAACCTTATAGTATTTGTAAAATTACTGTACCTGTATCCTTACAGTACATGCAGCTGTACTGTACTTGCACTTTTATGGTACCTGTATCCTTGCCGTACCTGTAACCGTTCGGTATCTGTAACATTAATGTACCTGTAACTTTACGGCACCTGTAACCATACTGTACCTGTAACCCTATAGTATCTATAACCTTTCTGTGCCTGTAACCATCTTTTTGATACTTATGCAATGCAAGTCCACTGACCTCGCTGCTGTAGCCCCAGGCTATGAAATATTTGTAAAGACCAGATTCCTTTAACAACAGACCTTGGGTCTGTGTGGTCTTTGTATCTACGTAACTCATGTAGAACATTCAGTAAACATCTACGACATTTCTTAGCTCGAATGTTTCCATGCTGAACATTAGACTGGACACTTCTCTCACTGGTTTCATTCCCTGGGATAACATGAGTAACATGCTTGCCTTCATGCATATTGTCTCTGTATATTTACTAGCAGTGTCCTTACGTTGGGACGCCCTGTCATTACTCGAACTAGAATTTATCTTTGTTCAACATACAGCAGACGTCATCCAGCCTAATACTACAGGCAGCTCACGCCAGAAGTTTGTTTTGACAGGACGAAAATTAACGACATTTATCATGCTATCTCCAGAGCCCTGCACAGTGTCAACATGAGAGCAGCGTCACCGTCGTCAGGGAGGTGCCAGGGAGTGCCGCGCCTCCTCCTCCTCTCTCTGGGCCTCGTCCTCCTGCTGACTCCGACACCCACCCAGCAATTCGACTTTTCCAGCCTGCTGTCCACTGTTGCTGATAATGTGATCAAGTAAGTAACCGTTTTAGTTACGAGATTAATTTCTTCTTTGTCCCATCGAGATGAAGCGATTTGTCCTCTTGCCTTCAGTCATTTGCCACAAAATTTTCTCGAGGAATTGTGGCCCCACTGGATATTGCCAGCCCTTATGGTACGGCACCTCCCAGGCCTCCCCTTGTGGCCCCACTGGGCACTACCAGCTCTTATGGTGAAGTGAGGCACCTCTCAGACCTCCCCCTGTGGCCCCACTGGGCACTACCAGCTCTTATGGTGAAGTGAGGCACCTCCCAGGCCTCCCCCTGTGGCCCCACTGGGCACTACCAGCTCTTATGGTGAAGTGAAGTACCTCCCAGGCCTCCCCCTGTGGTCCCACTGGGCGCTACCAGCCATCACCACCATAACAACTGGTCCTATATATGGATGTAGATCACTTTCAGGGAGGGAACATCATACCGAAGGAATCTAAACAATTTTCGTGGATGTGTTTATGGTTTCATGGCAACCTTATATCCATCAATGACTAGCGCCAAGAAAAGATTTAGATTATCGTGTTACAACTGGGTAATGATGATATCATAGTTTGAAATCTAGATAACTACCCGTCTGGTGTTTATCAATTGTTCTTATTGTTTGTTTATAATGTTGGTTATGGGTAAATAAGTCAATAATATTACTCTTCCTAGTGTGTCAAGACTTCCTCCTTTTCTCACATGTAGTCGATTGTACAACGAAGGCGAGATGGAACTCCTGGGCCACTACTGCACCTACAGTAGGCGACCCTACTTCTACAAGTGGGAGCTGCACTACCGGGCTCAGGTGAACTGCCCGGGTTGGAGTACCATCATCGGGAAAGGTTAGTAACTACATCATTACCACATCGTGGGGCTTGGGGTCCTCACCCTACGTGGTAATGTCTTCGTCACCGTCGGCGTTCCCTTCAGGTACAGCAGGTCCTTATTAACAACACATTTGTTCTTAGCCCCTTGGCAGCGTCGTCTTACGCCATCATTTCTCTTCCTCCGAGATTCTGGGAGTAATTTCTTTGTAACCTTTTGATCTAGCACAGGATTTGGGTTGATAAGAATTAGTACAGTGCTAATTATTCTGTCAACGGCAGTTTACCCAATTTTTCCCCCTCTCGTTTCACCTAACATCATGTTCTTTGATAGCCAAAATATGTTAAACAGCATGTTTATGTTGCATGAATCTTATGGTGAGGATTTTATTCAATATGTCATTAAGTTTCGTTCTTGTTTCGTTCTTTTACCACCACAAAGTAAATTGATCAGTATAAATCTATTAGGGATGAGTAACTAACTGAGATATTCATAGAGAGATAAAGTCACTTATGTTGATAACCGTCTCCCCTTGCCTCCCTCCAGCCGAGGGTTACCTCAACCCAACGTCGGCCGAGCGGGAGGCGACGCGAGACTTCGTACGGCAGGCAGTGGAACGGGAGCTGGTGACGCCGGAGGAGGCGTCCGAATGGCTATGAGGTTTCCTACACCACTGCCATACAGACAGGCGGCCCGTCCACACCAGAGACACAGGGAGGTACCGTCCACATCAGAGCCACAAGTAGGTACCGTCCACGCCAGAGCCACAGGGAGGGCCCGTCTACACCAGATCTACAAGGAGGGCCCGTCTATACCAGAGCCACAAGGAGGACCCGTCTACACCAGAGCCACAAGGAGGGCCCGTCCACACCAGAGCCGCAAGTAGGTACCGTGCACACCAAAGCCACAAGTAGATCCCGTCTACACCAGAGCAACAAGGAGAGCCCGTCTACACCAGAGCCGCAAGGAAGGTTCGTCTACACCAGAGCAACAAGGAGGGCCCGTCTACACCAGAGCCACAAGGAGGGCCCGTGTACACCAGAGCAACAAGGAGGGCCCGTCCACACCAGAGCCACAAGGAGGGCCCGTGTACACCGGAGCCTCAAGTAGGTCCCGTTTACATCAGAGCCACAAGGAGGGCCCGTCTACACCAGGGCCACAAGGAGGGCCTGTCTACACCAGAGCCACAAGGAGGGTTCGTCTACACCAGAGCCACAAGGAGGGTTCGTCTACACCAGAGCCACAAGGAGGGTTCGTCTACACCAGAGCCACAAGGAGGGTTCGTCTACACCAGAGCCACAAGGAGGGCCTGTCTACACCAGAGCCACAAGGAGGGTTCGTCTACACCAGAGCCACAAGGAGGGCCTGTCTACACCAGAGCCACAAGGAGGGTTCGTCTACACCAGAGCCACAAGGAGGGTTCGTCTACACCAGAGCCACAAGGAGGGCCCATAATTCACTGAACATTGAGTTGCCCGCACTACCGTGTGCTCTCATGGTTATCTTTGCAAAAGAAACAAACTTTTCCTTCATGATGTGCCTTGTCTTATTTTGGTTCTTGTAATGTTCTGGTAATATTTCTATGAAGACTCATGACATAATTAGTTGTTTACACGCCGTATCATCATTAATTACAATAAAAATTTACTTTTACTCATATTATCATACCCAAAGATATGATTCAACTGAAAGCACAACCCATGATCGACCTATCTATCTATCTATCTATGTCTATCTATCTATCTATATATCTATTTTTTTCTTTTTTTATCTATTATACTTAGTCGCTGTCTCCTGCGTTAGCGAGGTGGCGCAAGGATACAGACGAAAGAATGGTCCAACGCACCCACATACACATGTATATACATAAACGCCCACACACGCACATATACGTACCTATACATTTCAACGTATCCATACATATACATACATAGATATATACATATATACATATGTACACATCCACACTTGCTGCCTTCATCCATTTCGTCGCCACCCTACCACACATGAAATGGTACCCCTCTACCCCCCGCGCGCGTGCGAGGTAGCGTTAGGAAAAGGCAACAAAGGCCACATTCGTTCTCACTCAGTCTCTAGCCGTCATGTGTAATGCACTGAAACCACAGTTCCCTTTCCACATCCAGGCTTCATAAAAATTTCCATGGTTTACCCGGATGCTTCACATGCACTGGTTCACTCCATTGACAGAACGTCGACCCCGGTATACCACATCGTTTCAATTTACTCTTCTCCTAGCATGCACCTTTCACCCACCTGTATGTTTAGGCCTCGATCGCCCAAAATCTTTTCACTCCATCCTTCCACCTCCAATTTGGTCTTCTGCTTCTCGTTCCCTCCACATCTGAGACATATATCCTTTTTGTCAATATTCCCTCACTCATTCTCTCTATGTGGCCAAACCATTTCAGTACACCCTCCTCTGCTATCACCACCACACTCTTTTTGTTACCACACATATGTCTTACCCTCTCATTACTTACTCGATCAAACCACCTCACAACACATGTTGTCCTAAAACATTTCATTTCCAACACATCTACACTCGCAAATATATAACATTATTGGAACCAATATTCCTTCAAACATACCCATTTTTACTCTGAGATAAAATTCTCGCCTTCCACACATTCTTCAACGTTCCCAGAACCTTCACCCACTCCCGAACTCTGTGACTCACTTCCGTTTCCATGGTTCCATCCGCTGCTAAATCCACTCCCAGATATCTAAAACACTTCACTTCCTCCAGTTTTTCACCATTCACATTTACCTCCCAATTAACCTGTCCCTCAACCCTACTGAACCTAATAACCTTGCTCTTATTCACATTTACTCTCAGCTTTCTTCTTTCACACACTTTACCAAGCTCAGTTACCAACTTCTGCAGTTTCTCATCCGAATCAGCCACCAGCGATGTCATCAGCGAACAACAGCTGACTCACTTCCCAAGCTTTCTCATCCACAACAGATTGCATACTTGCCCCTCTCCAAAACTCTTCCATTCACCTCCTTAACAACCCCATCCATAAACAAATTAAACAACCAGGAGACATCACGCACCTCTGCCGCAAACTGACATTCACTGGGAACCAATCACTTTCCTCTCTTCCTAATCGTACACATGCCTTACATCCTTGGTGAAAACTTTTCACTGCTTCTAGCAACTTACCCCGACAACATATACTCTTAATACCTTCCATAAAGCATCTCTATCAACTCTGTCATATACCTTCTCCACATCCATAAATGCTACATACAAATCCATTTGGTTTTCTAAGTATTTCTCACATACATTCTTCAAAGTAAACACCTGATCCACACATCCTTTACCACTTCTGAACCCACAATGCTCTTCTCCATTCTGATGCTCGGTACATGCCTTTACCCTCTCAGTTAATACCCTCCCATACAATTTCCCAGAAATACTCAACAAACTTATACCTCTGTAATTTGAACACTCACCTTTATCCCCTTCGCCTTTGTACAATGACACTATGCATGCATTCCGCCAATTCTCAAGCACTTCACCATGAACAATACATACATTGAATATCCTTACCAACCAGTCAACAACACATTCACCCCCTTTTTTGATAAATTCCACAGCAATACCATCCAACCCCGTCGCCTTGCCGGCTTTCATCTTCAGCAAAGCTTTCACTACCTCTTCTCTATTATCAAACCATTCTCCCTGATCCTCCCACATCGTACACCGCCTTGACCAAAACACCCTATATCTGCCACTCTATCATCAAACACATTCAACAGACCTCCAAAATACTCACCCTATCTACTTCTCACATCACCACTACTTGTTATTACCTCCCCAATTGCCCCCTTCACCGATGTTCCCATTTGTTCTCTTGTCTTACGCATGTTATTGACCTCCTTCCAAAACATTTTTATTCTCCCTAAAATTTAATGATACTCTCTCACTCCAACTCTCATTTGCCCTCTTTTTCACCTATTGCATTTTTTGCTTGACCTCCTGCCTCTTTCTCTTATACATCTTCCAGTCATTCGCACTACTTCCCTGTAAAAATCGTCCAAACGCCTTTCTCTTCTCTTTCACTAGCAATCTTACCTCTTCATCACACCACTCACTACCCTTTCTAATCTGCCCAACTCCTACCTTTCTCATGCCACAAGCATCTTTTGCGCAAGCCATCACTACTTCCCTAAATACATTCCTTTCCTCCCACACTCCCCTTAAGTAATTTGCTTTCACCTTATTCCATTCTGCACTCAATCTCTCTTCTTTTCTGAAAACTTTTACAAATCTTCACTTTCGCCTTCACAAGATGATGATCAGACATCCCTCCAGTTGCCCCTCTCAGAACATTAACATCGAAAAGCCTCTCTTTCACGCGCCTATCAGTTAACACGTATTCCAATAATGCTCTCTGGCCATCACACTTAATTACATACGTATACTTATGTATATCTCTTTTCAAACAAGGGATTCCCAATCACCAATCCTTTTTCAGCACACAAATCTACAAGCTCTTCACCATTTCCATTCACAACACTGAACACCCCATGTCCACCAATTAAACCCTCAACTGCCACTTTACTCACCTTTGCATTTAAATCATCCACCACTATAACTCTGTCTCGTGCATCAAAGCTGCTAACACACTCACTCAGCTGCTACCATAACACTTGCCTCTCATGATCTTTCTTCTCATTACCAGGTGCAAAGGCACCAATAATCACCCATCTCTCTCCATCCACTTTCAGTTTTACCCATATCAATCTAGAGTTTACTTTCTTACACTCTATCACATACTCCAACAACTCCTGCTTCAGGAGTAGAGCTACTCCAACCTTTTGTTCTTGTCCTCTCACCAACCTCTGACTTTGTTCCCAAGACATTCCCAAACCACTCTTCATCTTTAACCCTGAGCTTCATTCACTCAGAGCCAAAACATTCAGGTTCCTTTCCTCAAACATACTACCTATCTCTCCTTCTTTTCTCATCTTGGTTACATCCACACACATTTAGACACCCCAATTCGAGCCTTCGAGGACGATGAGCACTCCCTGCATGACTCCTTCTGTGTATATATACTTGTGGAGGCGAAGGTGAAGATATGTAAAGGTTTTCTAAATAGAAAAGAAAATGTTGGGGAGAAGAGAGTGGTGAGAGTAAGTGAGTTTGGAAAGACTTGTGTGAGGAAGTACCAGGAGAGATTGAGTGTAGAATGGCAAAAGGTGAGAGCAAATAACGTGAGGGGAGTGGGTGAGGAATGGGGTGCATACGGCTCGAGAAAGGTAGGAGGTGGGCAGATTAGAAAGGGAAGTGAGCGATGGTATGACAAAGTTAGTGACAGATGAAAGGGAAGCGTTTGGACGATACTGGCAAGGATGGAGTGCAAATGACTGAGAGGTATATAAAAGAAAGCTACAGGTCAAGCGAAAGGTGCGAATTGAAAAACAGGGCAAATGAGAGTTGGGGTGAGAGAGTATCATTAAACTTTAGGTAGAATATAAAGATGTTTCGGAAGGAGGTAAATAACGTGCGTAAGACAAGAGAACAAACGGAATCATCGGTGAAGGGGGCAAGTGGGGAAGTAATAACAGGTGGTGATAAAGTGAGAAGGAAAAGGAGTGAGTATTTTGAAGTTTGTTGAATGTGATTGATGGTAGAGTGGCAGATGTAGGGTGTTTAGGTCGGGATGGTGTGTGAAGTGAGAGGGTCAGGGAGAATGGTTTGGTTAAGAGAGAAGAGGTAGTGAAAGCTTTGTGGAAGATGAAATCCGGCAAGGTAACAGGTTTGGATGGTACTGCAGTAAAATTTATTTGAAAGAGGGTGACTGTGTTGTTGATTGGTTGGTAAGAATATTCACTGTATGTATGGATCATTGTGATGTGTCTGAGGACTGGCGGAATGCATGCATAGTACCATATTACAAAGGCAAAGGGGATAAAGATGAGTGTTCATACTAAAGAGGCATATGTTAGCTGAGTGTTCCTGGGAAATTATAAGGAAGGGTTTTGAGTGACAGGGTGAAGGTATGTACAGAGCATCAGATTGGGGAGGAGTAGTGTGTTTTCAGAATGGTAGAGGATGTGTGAATCAGGTGTTTGCTTTGAAGAATGTATGTGAGAAATACCTAGGCGAACAGATGAATTTCTGTTTAACGTTTATGGATCTGGGGAAGGCATATGATAGGGTTTAAAGAGATGCTTTGTGGAAGGTATTAAGAGTATATGGTGTGGGAGGTAAGTTACTAGAAACAGTGAAAAGTTGTTACGAAGGATGTAAGGCATATGTACGAGTAGGAAGAGAGGAGGCTGATTGGTTCCCAGTTAATGTCGATTTGCGGCAGGGGTGTGTGATGTCCCCAAGGTTATTGAATTCGTTTATGGATGGGGTGGTTAGGGACGTAGATGCAAGAGTTTTGGAGAGAAGGGCGAGTATGCAGTCTGTTGTTCGTCGATGACACAGCTCTATTGGCTGATTCGAGTGAGAAACTGCAGAAGTTGGTGACTGAATTTGGAAAAGTATGAGAAAGGTGAAAGTTGCGAGTAAATGTGAATAAGAGCAAGGATATTTGGCTCAGGAGCGTTAAGGAACAAGTTAATTGGGATGTTAGTTTAAATGGAGAAAAATTGGACAATGTGAAGTGTTTTATATATCTGGAAGTAGGCTTAGCAGCGAATGGAACCATGGAAGCTGAAGTGAATCACAGGGTGGGGGAGGGGGCGAAGGGTCTGAGAGCGATGAAGAATGTGTGGAAGGAGAGAATGTTATCTCGGAGAGCAAAAATGGGTACACTTGAAGGAATAGTAGTTCCAACATTGTTATATGGTTGCGAGACATGGGCTATAGATAGGATTGTGGGCAGGAGGGTGGATGTGTTGGAAATGAAATGTTTGAGGACAATATGTGGTGTGAGGTGGTTTGATTGAGTAAGTAATGAAAGGGTAAGAGAGATGTATGGTAATAAAAAGAGTGTGGTTGAGAGAACAGAAGAGGGTGTGTTGAAATGGTTTGGATAGATGGAGTAAGGAAAGATTGAGAAACAGCATATATGTGTCAGAGGTGGAGGAAACAAGGAGAATTGGGAGACCAAACTGGAGGTGGAAGGATGGAGTGAAAAAGATTTTGAGCGATCGGGGCCTAAACGTACAGGAAGGTGAGAGGCGTGCAAGGAAAAGAGTGAATCGGAAGGATGTGGTATTTCGGGGTCGATGTGCTGTAAATGGACTGAAAAGTCTGGGATAAACCATGGAAAGATCTGTGGGGCCTGGATGTGGATAGGGAGCTGAAGTTTCGGTGCATTGCAAATGACAGCTCGAGACTGAGTGTGAACGAATGCGGCCTTTTTTTTTTTTTATCTGTTTTCCTCTCTCTACCTCGCTGAGGCAGGGGGTAAGGATGCTGTTTCCAGTGTGGCGGGGTAGCGCCAGGAATGGATGAAAGCCAGTAGGTATTAATGTGTATGCGTTTATACGTATGTCTTTGTACGTGTATGTATATTCATATATATTGGAAAGGATCACAATTTTGCCCGTGATCAAGATATTCCTATGAGTCCACGGGGAAAATGAAACACGATAAATTTCCAAGTGCACTTTCGTGTAATAATCACATCATCAGGGGAGAAACGAAAAAGAAATATAAATCTGTTGATATACATCGAAGAGACGAAGTTAGGACACCATTTGATAAACATGCGATTGTCCAAGACAGACAACGAGCGTTCGTAAACTTATCATTTTACAAATTTTATCACCAATAAAGTTATCTAATTTGTATAGACCATCACTAATATTAAGATTAAAATTCTTTGTGTATTTGATAATAGAAGATTCAATGATATTTCTTGTGGTAATAGAGTTAGAGTTAATAACTGAGATGGCGTTACTCCTGGCAATACAATAATCATAGTTTTTAACGTGATTAAACAAGGCATTTGATTCTTGGCCCGTTCTTATACTATATTCATGTTGCTTAAGTCTAACAGAAAGATCCTTAACAGTCTGCCCAACATAAAACTTATCACAATTTCTACATGGCACTTTATAGATGCATCCAGGAAAACTTTCTAGTGAATTCCTGATTAAGATATTCTTTATGGTATTACTGTTGCTGAAGGCAACGTTTACATTAAAGGATTTAAGCAGCATGGAAGTAAAGTGAAACTATTAATAAAATGGACAACTAAAAGATTCTTGGTATCAATGGGAGGTTTGGGTTCAACTCAATAAAGTGGTCTTTTTGCTAACTTAAGGGATTTATCAATGAAAGATCTAGGGTACTTTAACTTAGATCCAATAGAATATATCTTCTCAAACTCATCATCAATAAACTCTGGACTGCAAATACGTAATGCCGCAAGAAACATAGATTGAAATGATGATATTCTAACTCTGTCATGTTGAGATGAGTAATTATGGATATATGAGCATACATTGGTAGTTTTTCTGTATATGCTAAACTTAAACTTGTTTCCTTGCCTATGAATCATGCAATCTAAAAATAGTAACATACCATTATTCTAATTTTCTACAGTAAATTTGATGGAAGGTACTAAATTGTTAAGTAAGGGGAGAAATATTTATAAATTTTCATTTGTTGGCCAAACACAAAGAACATCATCTACATACCTAAACCAAATTGCATTAGAAGGTAAGATATCCTTTAGTAATTTTGTTTCAAAAAATTCCATATAAAGATTACTTAGTACAGGTGAAAGAGGGTTACCCATTGCCATACCAAATTTTTGAGCATGATAATCTCCATTGAATTGAAATGCACAGTCTTTTATACACAATTTTATCAGTTCATTGAAAACAGACTTTGAAACAGGTAAATGAATATCATCCAAGACATCAAATAAATATTCTAAAAGGTCATCAACTTGGAACTTTAGTGAAAAGTGAGGAAACATCAAAGCTAACTCGTTTGAAGTCAAAATTAACATTGATATTGTTAAGCTTGTTGACTAAATCTACATTGTTCATGATATTAGAATTTGATACCTTAGCCACTAAAGGGCTTAATAAAGAAACTAAACATTTTGTCAATTTATATGTGATGGAGCCTACTGAACTCACTATAGGAAAATTCTGTTTATGTGTTTTGATAAGTCCATACATATATGGCAATGAAAGGGACAAAGATGACAAACTTTTGATAAGAGAACCATTACCTTTCAACAAATATATATATATATATATATATATATATATATATATATATATATATATATATATATATATATATATATATATTTTTATTCATTTTGCTTTGTCGCTGTCTCCCGCGTTTGCGAGGTAGCGCAAGGAAACAGACGAAAGAAATGGCCCAACCCACCCCCATAGACATGTATATACATACACGTCCACACACGCAAATATACATACCCATACATCTCAATGTACACATATAAATACAAACACAGACACCTACATATATACACATGCACACAATTCACACTGTCTACCTTTATTCATTTCCATCGCCACCTCACCACACATGGAATAACATCCCCCTCCCCCCTCATGTGTGCGAGGTAGCACTAGGAAAAGACAACAAAGGCGCCATTCGTTCACACTCAGTCTCTAGCTGTCATGCAATAACGCCCGAAACCACAGCTCCCTTTCCGCATCCAGGCCCCACACAACTTTCCGTGGTTTACCCCGGACAGCACGTCGACCCCGGTATACCACATCGATCCAATTCACTCTATTCCTTGCCCGCCTTTCACCCTCCTGCATGTTCAGGCCCCGATCACTCAAAATCTTTTTCACTCCATCTTTCCACCTCCAATTTGGTCTCCCACTTCTCCTCGTTCCCTCCACCTCTGATACATATATCCTCTTGGTCAATCTTTCCTCACTCATTCTCTCCATGTGCCCAAACCATTTCAAAACACCCTCTTCTGCTCTCTCAACCACGCTCTTTTTATTTCCACACATCTCTCTTACCCTTACATTACTTAATCGATCAAACCACCTCACACCACATATTGTCTTCAGACATCTCATTTCCAGCGCATCCACCCTCCTGCGCACAACTCTATCCATAGCCCACGCCTTGCAACCATACAACATTGTTGGAACCACTATTCCTTGAAACATACCCATTTTTGCTTTCCGAGATAATGTTCTCGACTTCCACACATTCTTCAAGGCTCCCAGATTTTCGCCCGCTCCCCCACCCTATGATTCACTTCCGCTTCCATGGTTCCATCCGCTGCCAGATCCACTCCCAGATATCTAAAACACTTTACTTCCTCCAGTTTTTCTCCATTCAAACTTACCTCCCAATTAACTTGACCCTCAACCCTACTGTACCTAATAACCTTGTTCTTATTCACATTTACTCTTAACTTTCTTCTTTCACACAATTTACCAAACTCACTCACCAGTTTCTGCAGTTTCTCACATGAATGAGCCACCAGTGCTGTATCTTCAGCGAACAGCAACTGACTCACTTCACAAGCTCTCTCATCCCCAACGGACTTCATACTTGCCCCACTTTCCAAAACTCTTGCAT